>NW_026652288.1:32158007-32374229 GCF_009828535.3 Hylobates moloch | reverse complement strand
GCCGGGCGCGGTGGCTCACGCTTGTAATCCCAGCACTTTGGGAGGCCAAGGCGGGCGGATCACGAGGTCAGGAGATCGAGACTACGGTGAAACCCTGTCTCTACTAAAAATACAAAAAATTAGCCGGGCGTGGTGGTGGGCACCTGTAGTCCCAGCTACTCGGAGAGGCTGAGGCAGGAGAATGGCGTGAACCTGGGAGGCAGAGCTTGCAGTGAGCCGAGACTGCGCCACTGCACTCCAGCCTGGGCAACAGAGCAAGACTCCATCTCAAAAAAAAAAAAAAAAAAAATTAGCTGGGCGTGGTGGCGGGCGCCTGTAGTCCCAGCTACTCGGAGAGGCTGAGGCAGGAGAATGACGTGAACCCCAGGAGGCGGAGCTTGCAGTGAGCCGAGATTGCGCCACTGCACTCCAGCCTGGGCGACAGAGTGAGACTCCGTCTCAAAAAAAAAAAAAAAAAACAAAAAAAAACACAGCTAACACGGCTGCCTAAAATGGAGTGTGTATGAAGAGGAGTTTGACAATGGAACTTCTGGAAATCTGTGAAAATCTGATCAATGAACAAGCATTCTTAGTAGTTTTGTGCAAACCGTAAAGTCATGTTTCTTTCCTACCTACTATTAGTTCCAGTTTATAAAGACTTGCTTATAAAAAATAAATAACACAATAATAATTACATACAACATTTTCAAGAAGCATACCTCACTGAATTGCTGGAACAAAACAGATGGCAAAAAGTCCTGAGGGTGTAAGTCAACAGGGGGCCCCGTCCAGTTGCTCTGAACAAAAAGTTGCAAACTGCTCACACCAAGTAGAAATATCAACTGTTGCCTGCATATAAGAATGGTTAAAGAAATAAATATGAACTACTATCACTGTATAATCTCAAACACACTATTCCATTTCAGTTTTATTAAGAAAATAATACCTATCAACATTTATTGAGACTATCCTAGAGTATTACCAAAAAAAAAAATTTCTAAAACTTAAAACAATTTAGGTTAGCTAGGCACAGTGGCTCATGCCTGTAATTCCAGCACTTTGGAAGGCCACGGTAGGAAGATCGTTTGAACCCAGGAGTTCAAAACCAGCCTGAGAAACATAGTGAGACCCCGTCTCTACAAAAAATTTAAAAGTTAGCCGGCATGGTGGTACATCCCAGCTACTCAAGAGGCTGATGCATGAGGATTGCTTGCAGCCCGGGAGTTTGAGGCTGTAGTAAGCTTTGATCATAGCACTGTACTCCAGCCTGGATGACAAAGCGAGACCCTGTCTCTCTTAAAAAAAAAAGAAATTAGGTCTACAATATCCCATATTACAGCCATGAGCCACACATGGTTTAAATTTACATTAGTTAAAATTAATAAAATTTATAATTCAGTTCCTTAGTCATACTTTCCATATTTCAAGTGCTCAATAGTTCAGTGTGGCTAGTGGCTACCATCTGGGCAATGAAGATAGACAGTACTTCTATCTCCACAGAAAATTATCTTGAACAGTGTTGATTTAGGTTCTGATCAGACATCTGTAAGTTTTTCTTGCATTCCCTTTAACAGCTCTGACATTGCAAGATGTATAGAAAACTGACTTTATACAAAAGAAAAGTGATGATATAAAGTTGTTGCTAATCGTTTACCAATCCCATACCACCAAATGCTAGAACAACAACAACAAAACATAGACCTTTTAATGAAACCTCTATTTTTCAGTCTTGCTGTGATGTGAGACAGGGATAGGCAAACTTTTTCTAAAGGGACAGATAGGAAATATTTTAGGCTTTGCATATCATGTTTGTTTTTTTCCAACCCTTTAAAAATGTAAAAACCATTAATTCTTAGCCACTTAGTTAGCCTGCCAGCCATAATGTGCCAAATCCTAAATTAGGACCTAAATAGGTACAGATTCAACTCTAGCAAATAACAGCCAGGGAATCCTGGAGTTTCATTCTGAAGAGAAAGTATTAGTAGTCACTTTTTTCCCCACAGCCCTAGGCCCTTCCTTAAAAGGAAGATTCTTTGAGAAAAAGAAAAAAAAATCAAACATACAAGCCTATGGTAGCAAAAATATAAAACTCTGGATGCAATGCAAATAAGCAGCATTAGAGAAAAAAGATAACAAAAGAGCTGGTTTGCAATCAGCAGTTCGGAAATTTGGAGAAAACAGCCTTAATAAACTGTCCTAATCAAAAAACAAAATCCATAAGGTGAACTGAGAATACACTTTAACTTTCAAATGTCTGAAAATGAGTCAATTGAAATGTCTCTTTTTAGCTTTATGTGACAAGATAGAAATCTGGTATATCAGTGAATAATGCATTTGTGTGAATGTGTTGTTTTAATGGGTGCCACAAAGCTAGTTGCTATGAGAGTGCACACATATCAGAAAGCAATGAGAATCTGGCTGGGTGGAGTGACTCATGCCTATAATCCCCACACTCAGTGAGGCAGAGGTGAGAGGATTGCTTGAGCCCAGGAGTTCGAGACCAGCCTGAGCAACATATCAAGACACCATCTCTACAAAAAGGAACTAAAAAAAAAAAAAAATCACACCGAAGGAACATAACTACCAGTAAACTAAAAATATGAAATGGAGGCTGGGCGAAGTGGCTCACATCTGTAATCCCAGCACTTTGGGAGGCCGAGGTAGGCGGATCACCTGAGGTCAGGAGTTCAAGACCAGCCTGGCCAACATGGTGAAACACCATCTCTACTAAACATACAAAAAAAATTAGCCAGGTGTGGCACAGGCCTGTAATCCCAGCTACATGGGAACCTGAGGGAAGAGAATCACTTGAACTTGGGAGGCGGAGTTTGCAGTGAGCCGAGATCACGCCTCTGCACTCCAGCCTGGGCAACAGAGTGATACTCCACCAAAAAAAAAAAAAAAAAAAGAAAAGAATAATATTAATTTTCAAAATAAAATTAAAAGCCTGTAGCATTCTTTTGCAAACTCCTTACGAATATGGGTTATGGTTTATTCATCTTCAGAACCTCCACATCTACTACAATAGTTTATTTGTTGAAAGACTAATGAAGCTATTTCCTAGAAATAATGGTAAAATAAAATTGCATGCATTTATAAGATAATTAAAGCTTGACATGGTTGCCACAGATAGTAGACGAAAGATAGAGGTATCAAATTTATAACAGTGAAATATAAGCCACTGAAAAGCTTAGGTTTCCCTGCTGTGTAACTGTCTGCTATACTTAACCCTATAAAATTACACAAACTTTAATGGAAGAAGGTAAACCAAGGGCTTCGTTCCAAAAACATTAAGTTCTCTGAGCTCTATAAAGATAATAATCTAAAACATAATAAATAGTTACAAATTAGCACTCAGCTATGTAGAAATAACAAGATTGAAAGTATGTTTTTTGTTTTTTGGTTTTTTTTTTGAGACAGAGTCTCGCTCTGTCGCCCAGGCTAGAGCGCAATGGCAGGATATTGGCTCACTACAACCTCCACCTCCCAGGTTCAAGCGATTCTTCGGCCTCAGCCTCCCTAGCAGCTGGGATTACAGGCGCATGCCACCACGCCCGGCTAATTTTTGTATTTTTGTATAGATGGGGTTTCACCATGTTTGCCAGGCTGGTCTTAAACTCCTGACCTCATGTGATCCACCCGCCTCGGCCTCTGAAAGTACTGGGATTACGGCACCCAGCCTGAAAGTATGTTTTTAAGTTAAAGGAAATAAGGTCTGAAGTTTTGCCGGTAGGTAAAGCCAACTAGACCTAAGCATTTGCAGTTAACACCAAAATATGTGTCAGTCTCATATATGAAACCATTTTATCCTGCACCACTTTACTTTTTCATTCTGGACGGACTTCTGGATAAGAGTTTTTACATAGATTACTTGGTACATCATGAGTCTTGAGTAGAATGTAAGGCAAGGTTTCTCAACTGCTAAAATCAGGGCCTTACCCTGTCAAGGTGCTATTAAATGTATTCGCTCTGTTCCTCTATGAAAATTTCAAATAAAATTCTACCTTTCCGTTGTGTCCAAATCTGTTGAGTAATCCAGGAATGTTACTACCTGCTTCTCCAGGTAGGTATCAATCTTTTCTTCAGCGGTTGTTGCTGAATTAAAAATATTTTGAGTCATTGAATTTAAGAATATGGCTTCATAGTTCCCTTCCAGCAGCAATTGTAGGAAAGATCCACTCTCTGTAATATAAAAAATTAGTGCGGTAATCCAAAAAAAAATATTTTTCATACCGTAAAGGATAACACTATTAGGTAAATCTACCATTTTAGTGTGCAAAAACAATCTGTAGACTTAGAATGCTTACTGTATGTCAGTCACAAGGCACTCAGTAAATCTCCATCATTCTACAAACATTTCTCTCTCCTAGAATTAGCAGCTCACTCATACTGACTATGAGCCCCAAAGTGGAAGTCAGCCCCAGAAATAATATTCCTCATTAATAGGTATTTAGTCTTTTGCTGGGAAATTCACAAAGATTCCTACCGACAACACAAAAGTTTCCTTAGTCAAGGTTCTAACACTTTTCACAATCTGGCTCCTTCCACCTCTATTATTTTCTCTTCTTGAAAAGTCACTCCAAGAACGCTGGTTTACTCATTGTTTCCCTAATGTCCCATGCGTATTCCTGCCTCCACACTTTGCACTTGTGATTTCACCTGTTGAACTCTTCTCCACTTGTTAGTCTCACCCTTTAATCCAAAATCAGCTCAAGTCTAACTTATTTTAGGAAACTTTTCCAGGCCACCAAACTTCAAACTTCCTGTCACTGGAAGCACCTACTGTGTCACACGAGTGCCCACACACACATACACACAGAGTACTTACACACCACATTGTTCACTATTACTCTTCTGGGTCCAGCCTAAATCCCACAACCAGATGTGCCCGTGTATGTGCCTTTTAACTCTTTATCTCTCTGGTAAATATTCATTGCTCACAAGAATTAATCTTTGCCGCCTAGGCCGGGCCCGGTGGCTCATGCCTGTAATCCCAGCACTTTGGGAGGCTGAGGCAGGCGAATCATCTGAGGTCAGGAGTTCGAGACCAGCTAGGCCAACATGGTGAAACCTCGACTCTACTAAAAATACAAAATTAGCCAGGCGTGGTGGCGCGCGCCTGTAATCCCAGCTACCCTGGAGGCTGAGGCAAGAGAATCACTGGAATCCGGGAGGCAGAGGTTGCAGCGAGCCAAGATCGCGCCATTGCACTCCGGCCTAGGCAAAAAGCAAAACTCCGTCTCAAAAAATAAATAAATAAATAAATAAATAAATAAATAAATAAATAAATAAATAAAATAAAATAAAATTACTTAACCAAACTGTATTTACAGGTCTTCACCGCAAAGTGGGATTAAAAATAGAATCTACATGGCCGGGCGCGGTGGCTCATGCTTGTAATCCCAGCACTTCGGGAGGCCGAGGCGGGTGGATCACGAGGTCAGGAGATCGAGACCACGGTGAAACCCCGTCTCTACTAAAAATACAAAAAAATTAGCCGGGCGTGGTGGCGGGCGCCTGTAGTCCCAACTGCTCGGAGAGGCTGAGGCAGGAGAATGGCGTGAACCTGGGAGACGGAGCTTGCAGTGAGCCGAGATTGCCCCACTGCACTCCAGCCTGGACGACAGAGCGAGACTCCGTCTCAAAAAAATAAAATAAAATAAAATAAAAAATAAAAATAAAAATAGAATCTACCTTAAGTATCTACCATAAGCATTCAATGACTGAGTACATGTTAAGGGCTTAGAAAAATAACTGACATCGCCATTGTTATTATTACTGAACCTGGGCGGTAAGAAGTTTTGGGCAAAAAAGTGAGGCCCACGCCCACCATGTCAAAGACTCAAAGACCCAAAGCCTCAAGGAATCAGCTAAATTGTGTTAGGGAAAAATGAAGGGAGGGATGAGAATCAGTCGCTGCCATCCCTTTACCTCACAGTTCCCACGATAGCCTAAGGCCCTGGTAGGTGCGCCTCTCACCTGAACCGACGACCCCCTCCTGTTTCCATTGCTGCCGCTCAGCCTCAGTGGGGAATCCCCTAAGAATTGCCAGCTCCGGGGTCCACATCACCCCAGACACCGCTGCAGCCAAAACAGGCTCCCACGAGGGCAACACGGGAGTCAACAAAAGAAAGTGAAAAGAGGAGAGTCCAAAGGCGCTGAAATCTAGTGGCGACAGTTACCGTAAATACACCCGCGGCTCTAGAACTCCATGTGCGGATACCACCGCAAGGAGGCAGCCATAACAGCAGCGCGGGGCACCCTGGGAAAAACACGCACGCTCTCTGGTCCGGCTTCCGCCTAGGAGAAAAACCCGAGCTTGAGTACGGAGCCTGTCGGGTGGTTATGCCCCACCCCAGGACGGGCAATAGGCGGAGTTTAGGGCGCGGTCGCGCTCAGCCCCGCCCCCAATGGGACCGCTTCCAACAACTGTGAACATGGAAGTGAGTGTGCCTCCCACCGAGGGCTAGGGTTCAAATGCAACTCAAAAAGGACATCTTGGCCAAAGCAGTTTGATTAGAAGGGCTAGAGTTGTGATTCTTAAACCATTTTGGGTCAGAACGCTCTTGACAACCCGATGAAAACCACAGTCCTTCGCGCAGAGTGCAGGTGGGCCCTTGCTCTCAGCGTAAGGGTACCCTCTCAGGGAATCACAGACCCTCTGACGCGGAGTCGGTGAAGCCCAGCTTGGAACCCCGTCAGCATAGCATGGGTCTTTCGGTGAATGAGCATGTAAGGAAAGGATCTGGTTTTGACACTGCTCTACATGAATCATGGCTGGGTGGGAAATCTGCCCCTGCCGCTGGTGCAGGGAAGTTTTTGGAACACTGTCTGAACGCTGTAGAAGAGTGATCCCAGGGATGATCACAAAGAAATTGCAAGGGGACAAACCAGCCTCCCCTGCGTGCTTGCTGCCGAGGACAGAGTTGGTACCTTATTTGCACTTCTTTCGATCTTCCTAGCAGCATTCCTAAGAAACAGCTAGAGGGCGGGCGCGGCAGCTCACGACTGTAATCTCAGCACTTTGGAAGGATGAAGCGGGTGGATCACCTGAGGTCAGGATTTCGAGACCAGCCTGGCCAACATGGTGAAACCCCGTCTCTACTAAAAATACAAAAATTAGCTGGACGTGGTGGCGCACCCCTGTAATCCCAGCTACTTGGGAGAGTGAGGCGGGAGAATTGCTTGAACCCGGGAGGCGGAGGTTTCAGTGAGCTGAGATGGTGCCACTGCACTCCAGCCTGGGCAATAGGAAAGAGGGAGGGAGGGAGGGAGGGAGGAAAGAAGGGAGGGAGGGAAGGAAAACAGGACTATGGCTTTGTCCCATTGGCTTGACACCTGTACTGAGATATGTCATGTAAGAGCCAGGAGAAAACTGCAGGGTAACTCTGACCACAAGAGCAACAGCTCTCTGAAAAGAGGCTGACGCAGTACCCAGCTCCAAGGAAGAAGCTAAATAACTGTTAATTCACTTTCTTACTCAGTAAAGAGCCACTCCAGAATGTGAAGGGAGGGGAACTCAGCTCAGCTCATTTCAGCCACTGCCAGCAGATACCAAAGGAAGCCGGGCCTGACTGTGATTGGAGAAGAGCAGATGCCCTAAAATGTCCTCCCATTGAGAAGTAATTAAAAACTATTTTTCAGGCCAGGCCTGGTGGCTCACACCTGTAATCCCAGCACTTCGGGAGGCCGAGGCGGGCAAATCATGAGGTCAGGAGATCGGCCCGTCTTTACTAAAAATATTTTTTTTAAAAATTAGCCGGGCGTGGTGGTGGGCCCCTGTAGTCCCAGCTGCTCGGGAGGCTGCTGCAGGAGACTGGCCTGAACCCGGGAGGCAGAGACTGCAGTGAGCCGAGATCGCGCCACTGCACTCCAGCCTGGGCAACAGAGCGAGACTCTGTCTCAAATAAAACAAACAAACAAACAAACAAAAAACACTATTTTTCTAGAAAATGATACTTGACCAGGATGTCTGTTCATTTCCTTAAGTACAAAAGCCAGCACTGTCTAAACTAATTTGGTAATTGTTAAAGATGAATGTCTGTAGAAACACACTGGCCGCTCCACCAAAGTTCCTCACCTGTATGTAGCACCCCATTGATCCACATAGTAAAGTTGCAACTTTCACTTAAATTCAAGGTTGGTTTGTTTTAAATGTGGTATGCTAGATGATGCTGGTGACTGAAGTCTGCCTAATCTCCCTTCAAGCAAAGTGAATTCCAGTAATAAAGTAGGTAGGGAATATGGTCTCGATTAAAAATATGTACATAGTGAGTGGAAATTGAGCAGGCAATGAGATATCTACTGTAGGACTCAGTATAGAATGCCTTGGCTGAGGAGTCTGTTGGGAACCTGTATGTCACTATCTAAAAGACTTTTTTTCTTGGGCTGGTCAGATTTCTCCAAAAGACTCTTTAAATCTCCTACCTGGAAGGTGAGGCTCTGGCTGCCACAGTTCCAGGGCCCAGTAGCGATAGAAAGCCAGAAGTCTCCATATTCAAGACCAAGAATGAGGTAAGTGAGAGATACTTTTAACAGAATTTAGCACTATCCTTGGCTTATTTTATGCCTCTAATCCATGTTATTTCCTTTCTCGTCTCTTACGTCAAATAGTTCCCAACCTATTACAAAATCTCATCTTCTCTAAACTAGTGATTCTAGCTAAATGTTTACAGTAACGTTTGGTCTACAGTAACAAATAAATACAATTATAACACCTCTATTTTGGAATACTGTGTGATAAGGAAACAAAGTTTTGCATCATTTCTTCCCAAAGGAGAAAAAATAGGAAGGAGGATGGCTGGAGATGTAAATTAAACAAGTATTGCAAGAGGCTAGGAGATTGGAGAAAATAATGGCGCCATGGGAACATCAGAGGGGTCAAGGAGGACTAGATCAGAGTTTGGTTGCACTGACTAGAAGGAAGCACAGGGCAAGGACTGGCTCACTCTCTGAAGGAAAGCGGTGGTTGCAGGGCCATTGTTCCGAGGGACACAGGGTTTGGAAAGAGCAGGGGACCAGCGGTGTCAGAAGAAGGAAGAATTGTTATGTCAGGAGAAGGCTTCTGGAGAATATTGGTCTTGGGAAACCAGATTTTAAGCTTCATACAACAATTTTATAAAAAGCATTATTCAGATATAATTGGCATAAAGTGCACATATTTTAACTGTACAATTTGTTAGGTTTTAATATAGGTATGTACCCGTGAACCATCACCACAATCAAGATGATGAACATATCCATCACTCCTCAAAGTTTCTCTGTTCCTGTTTATAATAATCCGGCCCTCTTGCCATCCCCATCCTCTACACCCCAAGCAGCCACTGATCTGCTGTCACTATTGATGAGTTTGCATTTTCTAGATTTATATAATGGAATCATACAGTATATACTTTTTTCTGGCTTCTTTCACTTAGCATAATTATTTTGATATTCATATATAGTATGTATCAATGTTCATTTAAAAAATGTAACTGAAGAGTATGCATTGTATGAATATATCACAATATGTTTATTTATTCATCTGTGGGTGGATGTTGAAGTTGTTTCCGGTTTTTGGCTACTTCAAATAAAGCTGCCACAAATATTTGCAAACACTGTTAAAATTATTATTAAATGTGAGCTCTGTTAATGACTATGAAAGGAGATGGAAGGGTCATGAAATGCTATTTGCAATCCTGACTTCCTTATGCTTGAGCTAATGACAAATCCAGCCTCCCTTTCACCACTTAAAAAGATAGGAGACAGAATTAGTTCAAACACATGGCTGGGTGTGGTGGCTCACTTCTGTAATCCCAGCACTTTGTGAGGCCAAGGCGGGCGGATCACCTGAGGTCAGAAGTTCGAGACCAGCCTGGCCAAGATGGTGAAACCCCGTCTCTAATAAAAAAATTATTATTAGATAATTATTTTATCTGCGTGTGATGGCACATGCCTGTAATCCCAGCTACTAGGGAGGCTAAGGTGGGAGGAGCGCTTGAACCCAGGAGGTGGAGGTTGCAGTGAGCCGAGATCGCACCACTGCACTCCAGCCTGGGCGACAAAGCAAGACCCAGCTGGGTGTGGTGGTGCACACCTATAATCCCAGCTACTCGGGAGGCTTAGGCATGAGAATCGCTTGAAGCCAGAAGGCGGGGGTTGCAGTGAGCTGAAATCATGCCACTGCACTCCAGCCTGGGCGACAGAGCTGAGACTGTCTCAGAAAAAAAAAAGTTTTACGTCTTAAGTCCCATAGGTGCTAATAGATACTAACAGAAGAGGGGAACTATTGTTTGAGTATACTGAGGGCCAGGCACGGTGGCTCACACCTGTAATCCTAGCATTTCGAGAGGCCAAGGCAGGCAGATCACGAGGTCAGGAGATGGAGACCATCCTGGCTAACATGGTGAAACCCCGCCTCTATTAAAGATACAAAAAAGTAGCCGGGTGCGGTGGCGGGCACCTGTAGTCCCAGCTACTTGGGAGGCCGAGGCAGAAGAATGGCGTGAGCCTGGGAGGTGGAGCTTGCAGTGAGCCAAGATCCCACCACTGCATTCCAGCCTGGGCGACAGAGCACGACTGTAAAAAAAAAAAAAAAAAAAAAGAAAAGAAAAATAGAAGATGGGGTGAGGTGGGGGTCACCTGCTAGAAGCAAGGGCAGGCTGATTGAAGGGAGGGGTAGTTGGTATGCTTCCGTATCTCCACAGTGTGATGATTTTTCCCTAGCAGTTGGCAAATTGAGACCAACTGATAATGAGATTAAGTTATCAAGTACTAAACATAGGGTCTAGGACATAAATACCCAAAAATGTTAGCAATTATTAGCTAAGTATTAGGGGTTCCTCTTTTGAGGCAGACGAGGGTATAGTTTTCTCATTGTGAAATCAGAAGCCAGATGATTGAAGAGTATAAGCTTTTCCTAGAGCTGCATGAAGTCTTCTCAGGGATCTGTCCTTCCTTGGTTCACAATCCAAGGTGATCGCTTCGGCTCAGAGACTGAAATTGGTGATAACTGGAAGACTCCCAAAATACAATTGAAATGATGAATATTATTTATTTATTTCATTAGACTGACAGCTTCCTGGGGGTAGGGTCAGACTCTTATATGACATTTTATCCCAAGAATCCAGCACATTGCAGAGCAGGTACAAGTGCTCAGAACAAATTAAGGCACTATCTTTCCTTGGTAAAGAGGCATTTACAAATCACACCTAAGGGTAGGTGAGCTTCAGGCCTTTCTGAGCTCTCCCTTGCTAAACTCCTTTGGGAGATTAACTTTGCCCTTTGGGTCAAAGGAAGTATTTGCCTTGCTTCAGGAAGTAACTGCTACCTTTGGGGTACGGAGACAACCGGGGGAAGATTTTTTTTTTTTAACCAAGACTACCATATCAGTGATTTGGGCTTGAAAAGTATTTTTTCTCATTTGTGAATTTATATCAAAAAATTCTGACAAAGTCTTATAAAAAGAGAAAAAAAAAACCCAACAGGACAAATATTTGAAAATTGGCCAGGCTTGGGAAATCTCATACTTATCTGGCAAGAAGGGCAATAACAAAAATAGCAGCTCCCAGAAAGGGGGCACAGACAGGTTAAAGGAGCTCTAGCTGGTTCCTCTAAAGATGAGAAAAGCTCCAGAGATGGAAGGCACTCTATGGCTCCATTTGCTGACTTTGCAGACAGCAAGGTGAAAAAGGGAAGGAATAAACCAAAGAACAAAACCTATAGAAAGGCTGGGGGAAAGCAACAGCAAGGAACAGAAGTGGTAGGAATAAGAACGAGGGAAATGCATGTCTACCTTGTGACCCAGAGGAGTACAGGGAGGTGGGGAGGAGCAGTATCCTGGGGATTCCAGCAGGCAGAAGTGTCTAACCTGAGGCCGTAGGTCTCCCAGCGGCCCAGGGCAGCCTGCAGCTGACATGATTGGACTGGGTATTCTCTCCCTGGAGAAGTGAGACGTGAATAAAACTGAAAACAATTAAAATGGTGGTGGGCTGCAGTCTCTTCCTGCATAGGAAAACAGCTGGTGCAACCTGAAGAGGGACACACATGAAGGAAGCAACGGAAAGCAGACTTTTGGTGGCGCTCATGGGAGCACTACGAGATCACATCCAGGAACTAAGGGAGAAAGAAGGCCAGAGAATGCCTCTTCTATACAGGAAATGTATAGGCTCACAGGGTTCACGTCAGCCCCTTTAGAGCTTGAAGCATCAGTAGGCTAGAAGCTGAGAGAAAGGAGGCTTGGATGGCTGCTAGAAACTGGGCAGAGTTTGAAGAGGAAAGAGAAAGCAGGATGGAGCTTCCTTTCAACATGGCTTGTATCTTCCATCCACACGTGGACTCTGGCTTGTCACCACCATACCTGCCTCTGCAGGGTGGGAGATGGGAAGCAGCTCAAGCCTGTTGCAATTCAGTTGCAGCCAAGCCTATAACAATACCAAAAATCAATCTCAGTAAGTAAATATATAGCCTTTTTTTGTCTTTGCATAGGGAATAACTTCACAAGAATAAAATGCAATTAAAATCAGAAAGGAATAGAGCAATAGATGACTTCACAATTAAAATTTTTTTTTTTTTTTTTTGAGATGGAGTCTCGCTCTGTCACCAGGCTGGAGAGTGCAGTGATGCGATCTGGGCTCACTGCAACCTCTGCCTCCTGGGTTCAAGCAAATCTCCTGCCTCAGCCTCCCAAGTAGCTGGGACTACAGGCATGTGCCACCACGCCCAGCTAATTTTTGTGTTTTTAGTAGAGATGGGGTTTCACCACGTTGGCCAGGATGGTATCGATCTCTTGACTTCGTGATCCACCCGCCTCAGCCTCCCAAAGTGCTGGGATTACAGGAGTGAGCCATCACACCCGGCCCCACAATTTAAAACTTCTATGAGAAAAATTAAACAAAAATTAAAATGCCATCTGGACAAATACATAGAAGTTTGACAAAAACTAATATTCTACTATAAGTAGCTGATACATATTAAAAGACTCTAAGAAAATACACAAAATAGAGAAAAGGTATAAACTGGTAACTGACAAAAGTAGAAATTCAAATGGGTAATATAAACAATGTTCAATGCAGATTAAAACATGTTTGATGATAATACAAATATCAGATCAAAAAATTATAATCTCCAATGCTGGCCAACACATGGCAACACTAAATGATGTTCCAAGTGTGAATCAGTACCTCTTGGGAAAGCGGTCATTATATGTCAAAACCTTTGACCTAGGAATTCTACTTCTAGGATTTATCATAAGAAAATAAAGACCATGCTCATCACAGCATTAGTTATAATCAGAAAAGCAGAGACAAAAGCAATTCCAAACTGTCCAACAGTAAGAGATGGGTTAAGAACATCCATTAATTTTCTTTTTAGACAGGGTCTTGCTGTTGCCCACAGTGGAGTGCAGTCATGTGATCTAGGCTCACTACGGCCTCTATGTCCTGGGCTCAAGCAATCCTCCCACCTCAGCCTCCAGAGTAGCTGGGACCACAGGCATGTGCCGCCATGGCCAGCTAATTTTGCTATTTTTTGTAGAGACGGGGTTTTGCCATGTTGCCCAGGATGGTCTCAAACTCCTGAGTTCAAGCAATCCTTCTGCCTCGGCCTCCCGAAGTGCTGGGATTACAGGTGTGGGCCATCATGCCCAGCCTACAGTACATTTTACATTTGTCTGACTTTGGAGATTTTTGTCTTAATGCTAGGAAAGTATTTAAGCAGTTTTACTTTTTGTTTTTTTACTTTTCATTAAGATAAAAACTTTACATAGTTAAAAGTTTCACAAATAGACCAATTCACTTTACTGATTTTCACATCTCTTCAAGTTCTCTGCATGTGCTCTTGGACCCAAGTCATTTATGTCTGTTAGGCTTTGCTCCATCCTTCCCCAAGGACTTCTCCCCTGGCTCCCCAGCCTGAAAACATGCTGAAGTTATTCTCATAACAAAATATACGTATTTCCCAAAGTCCTGTCAATTGTCTCTTAATCTCCACAGTTTATGTGCCCTAGTTTGTGACCTATTGCTTGGATGTGAGCAGGCTTTTAACTGTTCTCCTTGCTTCCCAATAGCTTGCAGAATGATCTTCCTGAAATAGACTAATCAGGTTGCTTCCTTAGAGCTACTTGTGAGCTCTCCTTCACCTACAGAAAGTCAAAGCTCCTTAACAGGGCAAGCAAAGGCCTGGGATGAACTGACCCCTCCTCTCTTTCCAAAACCACTGCCTCCCATCCCATTTGACTATCCTCACTTTGCTTGTTAAAAATCCAGTAACATCTAATATAGTGCCATCAACCTGAGCTCTCCTTTTGCTCTCCTGTGTCTGGATTATCTTGTTTCTGCCTGGCTTTCTTTATCCTCATCCTTCAAGACTCAGTCTGCACTTAGGAAACTTTTCCAGACCATTATCACCTCAGTGCCCACCCAACGTTTTGCCTGAGATAAGGATTCTCTTCTGTGCTCCCAATATCACCCTGTAAATAACTCTACCAGAGAACTTACCAGATGGCACTGACATGTTTTCATGTCTGTCATTGACTCCTCAAGCGCAGGAACTTGCAACTAGTAAAATATGAGTGCTCAAATGTTTGTTGACATAAAGTCTGGATCTCAAATGTAATGTTTTAATGTAACTGGTTCCAATATAGGTGTTTAGACTTTGGCTTTTAAAAAATATGAACTGGACCTTATAGTACTGGTATTGCTACTTTCATTTTACATGGAAGACAGACAATGCATTTGATACAGCTTTTATCATCCAGCACTCACAGTCCAAAAACAAAAACAACAAAAAATAGCCTAGAGGATTAATGACTGTTCTTTATTATTGCTGATAATTTTATACTTAGATTTTAGCTGGCATGTCTGTGGGTGACATAATTTTTTTCTTCTTATAAACTACCACTATTTTGTCATTCTCGGTGTAGCTCACTACCCACCAGACCTAACACTATGTGTTTTAGAATCTTTGATTTCCTGTCCAAATACTATTCATTTCTCCTTTTTCCATGCTGAAAGAGCTTTATACTTTGTACATAAGAGAGTATCATTTCCCCAAGATCCCCTTTTTCATCAGAGAGCAATTCGCCTTTCAGAATACGGCTTCTCCTGGTCAGCTCCAGATTCCGGCGTCAGCTCCAGTTCCTGCCTCAGCCTCCTGAGTAGCTGGGATTACAGGAACCTACCACCATGCCTGGCTAATTTTTGTATTTTTATAGAGACATGATTTCACCACATTGGCCAGGCTTGTCTCGAACTCCTGACCTCAGGAGATCCGCCTGCCTTGGCCTCCCAAAGTGCTGGGATTACAGGTGTGAGCCACTGTGCACAGCCGCCACTTCTATTTATAAAAATACTGTCAAAGAATCACCTTAGCCTTTCCCCTGCAGCAACTGGTCTTGGAAAAACATGCTTTGTTTTCCCATGCTTAAGTCTTGAAAGTGTTCAATTCTTTATAGAAATAGCATTTCACACCATGGCAAAGGGGTTTAGAAACAAGACATACTAATTCACCTAAGTCTTTATTTATTTGGCTCTAGGAAGAATTTGCATGAAAATGAGCCTGTATGGCAGGTACAGAATGTACTGTAACAGCACCAGAGAGGTACATCCTCTCTCCTCTACAGAGCCTCAATGTTTAATACATACATGTGACTTTAGTCATAAAACCACACAGTCCAGGAAAAAAGGAGCCCTTTAGAAAAAAAAAAAATCAGTTTAGAATGACTTTCAAATTGACCATTCCTTTTCAAATACTTAAATTCAAATAACAGATACATTCAGAGGCCCAAATGTTGGCATAGAATAAAATCATGTTCATTTATTTTTTTCTGCATCTTAGAATTAGAAGGCATAAAATTAAATATGTTGAATGTAATAAATTCATCCATACAAGTGCAAGTCTCCAGATATAATGCATTTTATGGCAGATTTATTATTTTAAAAATGTACCAGTAAATCAAAAAAGAAGGAGTATGTCCATTTAACTTTTATTGAAGTGTATGTAGGAGGTCTTCAGAAATCAAATGTGAGCATGAAGATATGGCCAAACATAAAATCTATCAAATTCAGTGAAAAGTTGCTGACTTTAAATAGTAGTTGTAAGAATGACCAATATATATTCTTTGTTAACAACCCCTCACTCTACAGTAAAAAAAAAAATAAAATAAACATTCAGTAAACATTCTTTCCTAAGGTAGTTTCCCTTATATAGCAGTGATTTATCCATTTCTTTGTATACACAAATTTGTTGAACATACCAATCAGTGGTTCTCACAATTGAAAAATAAAAGCACAAAAAAGTTTACACTCCTGTACAGGTAAATAAAAGATCACCTTGAATTAAACTGGATCTCCTTAAGGGCATAGTATAGTTTCAGTTTCATTACCTATTACATAATTAGTTTCTTACATACAAATATTGACATATTTGGCTTGTGCTTCGAAGCCTTTGTGTCTATGAAGTCCACGTCAATGCAGCTCATAACTGGAAGTCACTGGGGAGTTCTTTGCTGCTGCCGGGTTTAACCTGATCGTGCATTAGAGTCTCCTCAGCACCTGTTGTGGCTCTGCACACCTCTGAGGCATCGTCAGTGTCAGGATCCAAGCCTTCAGGGCAGGGAAGTTTTAGCAACTCTTCACGGAGCTGAGCAGTGTGACGCTATGCAGGAGAAAAGGACTAATGTTAGAACTGTAAACCCTCTAGCACAACATCATTTGAGGCAGGAACTGAATTTTAACAAAGCCCAAAGCATTAAGCCTACAAATATTTACGGAGCCCCTCCTTGTGCAAGCTACTGTTACAGGCACTTAATATAGTAGGTAGTAAGCAAAACTGACAAGAATCCTTAACCTCCAAGTAACCGACGTTGCTGAAAAGACCTCAGTAACCTACCAGTAGATCCTACCCATGTTCCCAAGCTGTCACAGAAACAGCATTACTGACAACTTCTAAGGACATTATTAGATACATATACTCTTTTTTTTTTTTTTTTTTTTTAGATGGAGTCTCGCTCTGTTGCCCAGGCTGGAGTGCAGTGGCGCAATCTCAGCTCATTGCAACCTCCGCCTCCCGGGTTCAAGTGATTCTTCTGCCTCAGCCTTCCGAATAGCTGGGACTACAGGCGTGTGCCACCATGACCAGCTAATTTTTTTGTATTTTTAGTAGAGATGGGGTTTCACTATGTTGGCCAGGCTGGTCTCGATCTCTTGACCTTGTCATCCACCTGCCTCAGCCTCTCAAAGTGCTGGGATTACAGGCATGAGCCAATGCACCCGGCCTACATACATATATTATTTTATTTTGTTTTAAGATAGCTTTGCTTTGTCATCCAGGCTGGAGAGCAGCGGCACAATCACAGCTCATGCAGCCTCAACCTCCTGGGCTTAAGCAATCCTCCCACCTCAGCCTCCCAAGTAGTTGGGACTACAGGAATGAAGCACCATGCCTAGCTAATTTTTTATACAGATGGGGTTTCACCATTTTGCCCAAGCTGGTCTCAAACTCCTGGTCTCAAGCAATCCACCTGCCTTGGCCTCCCAAAGAGCTGGGATTGCAGGTGTGAGCCACTGTGCCCAGCCTATACACTCTTTCAAATTAAACACCGTAATCCCTTGATTTGTCATACATGCTGACTCTGGCTAAATGTTTTTGAGAGAAAGACAAGTCCATAAATTAAAATAAATCCACTGATACTTTAGCAAATGAAGAAAATATTTATTAGGTAGTAGGCTGTATATAAAATGTCTGCAAATGTTCACACTAATTTTCCCACTTAATGCTCAGAATAAACCTTAGAAATAATTGTATCATTAGAATTTTTTTTTTTTTTTTGAGACAAGGTCTCACTGTGTCACCCAGGCTAGAGTGCAGAGGCACAATCTCAGCTCACTGCAAACTCCACCTCCCAGACGCAAGCAATTCTTGTGCCTCAGCCTCCCGAGCAACTGCTATTACAGGCATGCACCACCATGCCCAGCTAATTTTTTTGTGTTTTTGGTAGAGACAGGGTTTTGCCTTCTTGGCCAGGCTGGTCTCGAACTCCTGATCTCAAGCAATCCACCTGCCTCGGACTCCCAAAATGCTGGGATTACAGCTGTGAACCACTGCACCCCGCCTATCATTAGAACTTTTTAAAAAATTGAGTTAAAAAGAAGATCTATAGAGATTAAATAAACTTTGCTTTGCTCTATATTGCAATTTACAGAAGGATATAGGCATGTTAATTGGGAGTGGCTGGTTGTCTACACATGCAAATATTTGGTTCATAATTTTCTGGTGAGAGAGAAATGACCTTAAATAATCACACCAAAGGCTTTTAAAATTGTGTCGGCCAGGCCTGATGGCTCACGCCTGTAATCCCAGCGCTTTCGGAGGCCATGGCGGGCAGATCATGAGGTCAAACGATCGAGACCAACCTGGCCAACATGGTGAAACCCCAGAAAATAAAATAAAATAAAATAAAATAAAATAAAATAAAATAAAATAAAATAAAATAAAATAAAATAAAATAAAATAAAATAAAATAAAATAAAATAAATAAAATAAAAATAATGTCAACAACTGACTTTGAAAATTAGCTAAACAACATTTATTTATAGAACAATTTTTATGTATGAGGCACTGTGTTAAATACCAACAACATAAAGGCAATGAGTAGAATGAGGATAAAATCTTTAAGCTTATGAAGTCTAAAATTCTGGCTGAAATTATGACACATAAATAGGAAAAAACAACTCTACGTTGCAGCTATTTGCAAAGTTTCAAAGCACATTTACATGCCAGTAAGTGAAAATTTCCCTAGCCTTGATTTTCACTTCCACTTGATTTTCAATTCCTTCCACTGTGGACAACAGGTGAAAACACTAACCAGGGAAGGAGAAAGAAAAATCTGGCAATCATGAGGACCCACTTAAGGTTGGGGATTGATCTAGTTTGGATATTTGTCCCTGCCCAAATCTCATGTTGAAATGTAATCCCCGTGTTGGAGGTGAGAGAAATGGGGATCATGGGGACAGTTTCCTCATGGATTGGTGCTGTCCTGAGACAGTGAGTGAATTATCACGAGATCTGGTTGTTGTAAAGTGTGGCACCTCCCACACCCCTACTCCTTCTTGATTCCGCTTCCTCTTCCACCATGAGTATAAGGTCCTTGAGGCCTCTACAGAAGCAGAGTAAATGCCAGCTCCATGCTTCCTGTACCGCCTACAGAACCATGGGCCCATTGAATGTCTTTTTGTTATAAATTACCCAGTCTCAAAGATTTCCTTATAGCAATGCAAGAACAGTCTAATACAGGGATACCATGATTTTATTGTGGAGTCAAGCTAAACAACTACATACTTTTCATTTATTTTTTAAGACAGAATTTTGCACTCTTGTTGCCCAGGCTGGAGAGCAATGGCGCAATCTCAGCTCACTGCAACCTCCACCTCCCGGGTTCAGGCGATTTTCCTGCCTCAGCCTCCCCAGCAGCTGGGACTACAGGCATAAGCCACCATACTTGACCAATTTTTGTATTTTTTTTAATAGACTTGGGGTTTCACCATGTTGGCCAGGCTGGTCTTGAACTCCTGACCACAACTGATCTGCCCGCCTTGGCCTCCCGAAGTGTTGGGATTATAGGCATGAATCACTGTGCCTGGACAACTATGTATTTTTCTTGTGTAGCACTCAACAGCAAATGTATAGTTAAAATGATATAAATTTGAATTAATTCAGAGATGGAAAATTCCAGGTGACAGTGACACTGAAGAAATAAAGGAATGTGGATATAAGCAAGACACTGAATGAAAAGAAGCTGGACTTGAGCCAGTTTTGTGTAAGTGAAAAACATACCTAAATACATATTTGGGGAAGATCAGCCTGGTAATGCACTAAAGAAGGAACTGAAACGAGGAGAACCTGGTACAAGGAAGCTGGACAAACAGACAAAGCTGTGGGAACTCAACAGAAATCATGGGTTGGGGAGAGGACAGTCCCCTCATGAGGTAACACTGACAGGACCTAGTACTGACCAGGGGTGCTGGATGAAGGATGAGACACATAATACTTGAAGATTCTAAGACACAGAAAAATGGTTTAAAATCAAGTAAAATTAAGTAAATAGAAAACTAGAAAACTTGATTTGAGGAAAATCTCCTTTAAGGAGATGATGACAGGGCATCTACATAAAAAATGTCAGTAATACAATTCAAGAGAAAGCTAACAGCTGACAACAGTTTGAAGTGTCACTTTTAGAGAGTAAATGAACAAAGTCAGGGTTACAGATACAATGAAGGAAAAACTGAAAGAAAAAAATAGTTCTGAAGGCCAGAAAGTAAGCCTTCAGGTAAACAATCGCTCAGGAAAAGAGAAAAAGGAAAACACACTGAAAGAATTAAGAGTGTAAGCAGAAAAGCCAAGATAGTCTACAGATGAAAAGTATAGTACAAAAGACAAACATTAGACAAATGTTATGAGTGTTTTAAAAGACAGGCACAGAGAGTTAGGAACGCTTATACTGAAATGATCTAATAGTCTATCAGTGGGGCGGGGCGTGGTGGCTCACTTGAGGTCAGGAGTGTGAGACCAGCCTGGCCAACATGGTGAAACTCTGTCTCTACTAAAAATGCAAAAATTAGCTGGGCATGATGGCAGGTGACTGTAATCCCAGCTACTCAGGAGGATGAGGCAGGAGAATAGCTTGAACCCAGGAGGTGAAGGGTGCAGTGAGCCGAGATCAAGCCACTGCACTCCAGGCTGAGCAACAGAGCAAGATTGTATCTAAAAAACTAAATAAAATAAATAATGAAAATAAAAATACAAAAATTATCTGGGTCTGGTGGCAGATGCCTGTAATCCCAGCTATTCAGGAGGCTGAGGCAGATGAATTGCTTGAACAAGGGAGGCGGAAGATGCAGTGAGCCAAGATCACGCCTGAGTGGCAGAGAGAGACAGTGTCTCAAAAACAAACCAACCAACCAGTCAAGGCAGGGTTCCATGAAGTGAAATTTAAGCTGAAATATGAATGGAGGTGAGCAAGCAGAAGAGCTGAAAAGTAGAGGAAAATGGAAACCATGTGTAAAGGCCTGGAGGAGGGAGAGCAGACGAAGTGAATGGAGAAGTGAGCCAGGGTCACTGACTTTGAGAACTGGAGAGATGGTAACTTTGGTAAAATAGAAGTCAAACTGCATAAGTTGATTAGTGAGACAGAGGTTAAAAAAATGGAGGCAAGAGGTGTCAACTGCTACAGTCTGACGGTGAAAGAAGACAATCTGTTTCATAATAATAGGGGCAAAATAGAACTAGCTTAGGGAAATTTTCTGCAAGTGTTTTTCTCTCTTTTTCAAAACATTTTTATAGTGAAAAAATTCAAACATCAAGTGGGCAGAAGAGTACAATGAAGTCCCATGAATCTATCACACAACTTCAACCATTATCAACTCATGGCCCATCTTCTTTCATCTATATTCCCACACTTTCCCCTTGTCATTTTATTTTGAAGTAAATCCCAGACATCATACACTTTGTCATTCACAAATATTTCTGTACTTGTCCTGAAAAGATAGGAATCTTTTTAAAAATCACACCTAAAAAACTAACAAATCCTTATCATCAACTAGTTGTTTGAAGTGAAGACAGCTTTAAAGTTAGAAGATAACAAGCCAGTAGAAATGCAAAAACATGAAGATAGAGAAAGGGAGTATATTGGTGGAGGATGAAATGAGTAAAGACTTCAGATGCAGGAAAAAAGGAAGGCTGTTACAAAGAAAGATCTCCGTGGGTAGACACAAAATCTTCCAAACCAATCACATTTCACATTTCTATTCTATGAACATCCAAACTGAAAACAACTGCTTGTCTCCCCTAACACAGCCACTGCCACCATCAGCTGAAGGAGAATCTGCAACTCACATCTCCCTCATCACTCCAAGTAATCAAATTCTGGAAGGCAGGAGGCGTAGGGAAAGACTAATGGAATAAAAGAAGTCCTGCAAGTCCGGCATGGTTGCACATGCCTATAATCCCAGCAATTTGGGTGGCTGAGGTGGGAGGATCACTTGGGCCTAGCCTAGGAAATAGGGTGAGACCCCATCTCTACAAAATTGAAAATAAAAAAATTTAGCTGGGCACTGTGGCAGCTGCCTGTAGTCCTAGCTACATGGGAAGCTGAGGTGGGAAGACTGCTTGAGCCCAGAAGTTCACGGTTACACAGAGTCATGATGCCACCAGTGCACTCCAGGCTGGGACAACAGAGTGAAATCCAGTCTCAAAAGAAAAAAAGAAAAAGGAAAAGGCATTCATGGAGCACATCTTATCATCATTATCTTCAAGGAACTTTACAAAACTCTGTTGACTCAGTCCTTGGACCCACTTTTTATTTTAGGAACTGTCAATCTACTACCAAAAAAAAAATGTATCTTTTCTATAGACTTCTGAGTAACAATTTATTCCTCTGAACTGAAAATACATTATTATGTTTCTTTAATTCCCTCCCTCCCATTATCTTCTGGTAGGCATGGTTCTGTCAATAATTACACACTCTTAAGGCAACAGGGCTCCTGTTAGAAAGGCTTACTCACCTTGAGAGCTGCTGCATGGTGAGACATAGTCCTGCCTACCCGCTTATCACTGCTGTACTGCTGGATATCTGCAATCCACTCCTCACATTGGGCCATTATCTCAACTCTTTTCAAGTAAAAATGTTTGTGTATTACCTTGAGAAAAAGTAAACAGGAGAACAAGCAGTGTTTACAGTCAAATTTAAAAGATAGAGTAAATGGCATTACAAAGAAGTAAAATGTATTATAAATATATTTAAATAATTTATACTATAAATACATTTAAATTAATATTTAGATTATTACAAATACATTTAAAGAAATAAATATACAGACATTGCAATGTTTTTCTATCCATAAAACTCAATTTGGGAGGCTGAGGCAGGAGAATGGCGTGAACCTGGGAGGCGGAGCTTGCAGTGAGCCAAGGTCGCGCCACTGCACTCCAGCCTGGGCGACAGAGCGAGACTCCGACTCAAAAAAAAAAAAAAAAAAAAAAAAAAGGCAATTTAATCAACTCTACAATATTAGCAGGGAAAAATCAAGCTCATGATTTGATATGATGTGTTGAAATACATATATATGAAATTTATGGCCTGGTGTGGTGGCTCACACCTGTAATCCCAGCATTTTGGGAGGTTGAGGCAGGCAAATCACAAGGTCAGGAGTTCAAGACCAGCCTAGCCAATATGGTGAAACTAAAAATACAAAAATTAGCTGGGCATGGTGGCGGGCACCTGTAGTGCCAGCTACTTGGGAGGCTGAGGCAGGAGAATTGCTTGAACCCAGGAGGCAGAGGTTGCAGTGAACTGAGATACCGCCAGTGCACTCCAGCCTGGGCGACAAAGCAAGACTCCGTCAAAAAGAAAAGAAAAGAAAAGAAGAGAGGAGGGGAGGGGAGGGCAGGGGAGGAAAGAGAAAAGAAATTTATAGCAGAAATGACTGTACAACTGTGGTCAGACACTTGGAAAATTAATCCTGTCCAGAGACCACAAGACACATATGATAGAATATATTCAGAAGGCAAATGCTAATAAATAAGTAACCAGGAGAAAAGATTTAAAAAGTATTGGCAACAGGGAAATTTCTGCCTTTAAAAGATAATTCAAAGAACACCTAGATAAGTATCTTCTAAATGCTAAAGGCATTCACACAGAAATCTCCAGAAATGGATCCTCCAGAAATGGCACTATTCTTTTTTTTTTTTTTTTTTTGAGATGGAGTCTCGCTCTGTTGCCCAGGCTGGAGTGCAGTGGCGCAATCTCGGCTCACTGCAAGCTCCGCCTCCCAGGTTCACGCCATTCTCCTGCCTCAGCCTCTCCAAGTAGCTGGGACTACAGGTGCCCGCCACCAGGCCCGGCTAATTTTTTGTATTTTTAGTAGAGACGGGGTTTCACTGTGGTCTCGAGCTCCTGACCTCGTGATCCACCCGCCTCAGCCTCCCAAAGTGCTGGGATTACAAGCGTGAGCCACCGCGCCCGGCCTGAAATGGCACCATTCTTACTTGCTTAATCTTATTCTTACTTGCTTAATTTTATCTTCTGTTTAATTTATAGATAGGATTTTATTTTAGGATGTTAAATTTCCTTATTATTACTGTGGTTTACATTTGCAATTTTTAAATTCTATCTTTGAATTCTATCTTTGAAAAACTGAGTAAAATTTCTACCAACATATGGTAGTAAGAGTCTATTTCTGACAAATTTAAATTAGAAAACAATTATCAATTTGGAAACATTGCTCTGTATTCTGGTTGAGCATTGCCCAGGGAGCATGTCTGCCCTAAAGAACAGACAATCAAACCTACAAAGGGAAAATCACTAGAAAGCTCTGGGAATGGATGTCAAACACCAATACGATCCCACCACATTTAATAGTTATTGGTTTGAAGCCTCTGGGATACAGAAGTAAGTGTGACACAGCTTTAAATGAAGAACAATGATAACAACAGAATCAGATGGGAGGTGAGTGTACCAGAAAAATATATTTTAAAGAACAATAATAAACAAAAGCAAAAAGCCCAGGGCATTCAAAGAGTAGTGAGTGGCATTTGATTAGGAAAACTGGGAAAGCATACATGGCCAAGGAGTGGCCCCTTTAATGCAAGCTAGGTTCTAAAGAATGAGAAAGATGATTGTCTCGAATTATACATATTTGCTTTTTGTAAAAGTCATCCCCTTCTCTGAGTTCCCTGTGTTTATTCTTCCTGAAAAAAAAATGATATGCATAAAACAAATTACTTTTTTTTTTTTTTTTTTTTTTGAGACAAAGTCTCGCCGTGCTGCCCAGGCTAGAGTGCTGTGGTGCAATCTTTGTAAAAGTACAGTATCCAACTTTGTCATTCAAAGGACACTGGAATATAAATTTACTCAGTAACAGCAAAAGCCAAAGAAAAAGAAATATTCATCAGTGCTATCTGATGAAGGAGGTGGTTTCATAGTATTCATGCAGAACATCTGCATAGTTATATTAAAGATCAATTTTATGTCAGGTAAATATACCATTTTTTCCTCTAAAATGTTACCTTTCCAGCACAATTATAAGAAATTAATGATCAAGTGAAACAATTTTAAGAAAGAAAAATGTTTCTGGACACAATCACAGCAAGTTATGATGCTAATGTAATTTGATATGGCAGGTGAAAAGTATAATTGTATTTAAGCATACTATGGAGAGACAACTAATCATAGGCAAAGAGCTACACACACGCACGCACACACACACACAGCCACACTTCAGGATGATGTGGAAAAAACCACTTCAGTGTATTAATACAGGTTTTGGAAACTCATATCATCCAATTTTTTTTCCTAAAGAAAAGGAAATGTGGCCAGGTGCAGTGGCTCACGCCTGTAATTCCAACACTCTGGAAGGCAGAGGCAGGCGGATCACCTGAGGTCAGGCATTCGAGACCAGCCTGGCCAACATGGTGAAAACTGGTCTCTACTAAAAAATACAAAAAAAATTGGCCAGTTGTGGTGGTATGCGCATACAATCCCAGCTACTCGGGAGGCTGAGGCACGAGAATCACTTGAACCGGGGAGGCGGAGGGTGCAGTAAGCGAAGATTCCGCCACTGTATTTCAGCATGGGCAACAGAGCCAAGTCCTGTCTCAAAAAAATAAAAAAAAGAAATGGCATTCTCCTTATATACACACATTAGAATAAGGGCAAAATTTCTATTTGCAAGACAAATTTAGAAACCATCTTCAATAAAAAAAAGGTTCTATGAGAAATACTTCAGAAACATATTTAGAGAGTTTGCTAGTAGAATGGTAACTAATAAAAATAAAGAATAGGCCGGGGCGGTGGCTCACGCTTGTAATCCCAGCACTTTGGGAGGCCAAGGCAGGTGGATCACCTGAGGTCAGGAGTTCGAGATCAGCCTGGCCAACATGGTGAAACCCCATCTCTACCAAAAATACAAAAAAATTAGCCAGGCGTGGTGTCACATGCCTGTAATCCCAGCTACTTGGGAGGCTGAGGCAGGAGTATCGCTTGAACTTGGGAGGTGGAGGTTGTAGTGAGCCAAGATCATGCCATTGCACTCCAGCCTGGGCAACGAGAATGAAACGGGATAGGACAGGTGGAAAGGAAAGGAGAGCAGAGGGAGAGGAGCGGAAAAGGAAAGGAAAAGGAAAGGAAAGGAAAAAACTTCTCAAAAATTTAGTCAGATGTCTTTTAGAATATAGATGGTTTTATACTTCATCTGTACTATCTACTACCTTTTTTTTTTTTTTTTCTGAGACTCGGTCACCTAGGCTGGAGTGCAGTGATGTGAACACAGCTTACTGCAGCCTCAAACTCATGGGCTCAGGCAAACCTCCTGCCTTAGCCTACTGAGTATCTAAGACTACAGGTGCCACCATGCCCAGCTAAATTTTTAAACTTTTTGCAGAGATGGGGTCTTGCTATATTGTCCAGACTTATTAGTGATCTTTGGGATTAACTCTAAAAACCTACAGTTTCATATACTAGATAAATATAAAGGCAAATATAATACTAACAAACTATATTGTAAAATGTCTTTTTTTTTTTTTTGAGATGGCGTCTTGCTCTGCTGTCACCCAGGCTGGAGTGCAGTGGTGCAATCTCAGCTCTCTGCAACTTCCACCTCCCAGGTTCAACCTCACCTTCCAAGTAGCTGAGATTATAGGCGCCTGCCACCACACCTGGCTAATTTATCTTTTTTCTAAGTAGAAATGGGGTTTCGCCATATTGGCCAGGCTGGTCTCAAACTCCTGACCTCAAGTGATCCACCTGCCTTGACCTCCCAAAGTGCTGAGATTACAGGCATGAGCCACCGTGCCCAGCCTATATTGTAAAATGTCTTTAACAAAGTATTTCACTAATTTTATTGAACATACCTCTTTAAAACATGGTGAAGGGTTTCTGATTTGTTCTAGCATTGCCCACTTAACTGTTGCTTGTCGAATGTTTCCATCATATTCTCGAGAACTCTGTGTGCCACTGGGAGTGCCTCTAGACCGTTCGTATCCCGGTTCATTAAAATAAGGCTCAGCTACTAATATAAGGGACTGGACAGACACCAACACCTAAAGAATAAAGGAAAATAACAGCTATGATGGGACATTTTTACCATGGGTTAACTGATAGCCTACTTTATCCACAAAGACTCTTCTTTAATATGTGTTTCCACAAATTTTTATCACAATAAAATCAATGTTTATGACTATAAATTGAAATATTTCATTATAAAAGCAAAATAAAATTAGGCACAATACAGCCATAAGTAATACTTACGCATCTGTTTTTACTCTTGAATTCTTGAATAGTAATAGATATGAAGACTCTATTTCCAAAAAAATGCTAAAAAAATCTTGTTTGTAAACAACTCATAGCAACATTCTGCTCAAACTGTTCTTAAGGAGCATAAAGCTAGCCATGTAGTCTTTTTTTTTTTTTTTTAATAAGACTGAGTTTCACTCTTGTCACCCAGGCTGGAATGCAATGGCATGATCTTGGCTCCCTGCAACCTCCGCCTCCCAGATTCAAGCAATTCTCCTATCTCAGCCTCCCGAGTAGCTGGGATTACAGGTGCCTGCCACCACGCCCGACTAATTTTTGTATTTTTAGTAGAGACGGGGTTTCATCATGTTGGCCAGGCTGGTTTTGAACTCCTGACTTCAGGTGATCTGCCTGCCTCGGCCTCCCAAAGTGCTGGGATTACAGGTGTCAGCCACTGTGCCTGGCCTAGCCATGTACTCTTAACAATACTCACTTATAAAAAAACTATGCCTGAGACCATTTTAAATTTTCATTCCAAGGAAAATTAACTGCTACAGTATCACAAAAACCTTATTAGAAATTCTTATTTATTTTATTTTATTTCTTTGAGACGGAGTCTTGCTCTGTTGCCCAGGCTGCAGTGCAATGGTACAATCTTGGTTCACTGCAACCTCTGTCTCCTGGGTCCAAGTGATTCTCCTTCCTCAGCCTCTCAAGTAGCTGGGACTACAGGCGTGCGTCACCAAGCCCAGCTAATTTTTTTTTTTAATTTTTAGTAGAGATGGGGTTTTGCCATGTTGGCCAGGCTGGTCTCGAACTTCTGACCTCAGGTGATCCGCCCACCTTGGCCTCCCAAAGTGCTGAGATTACAGGTCTGAGCCATCATACCCGGCCAGAAATTCTGATCGACAAGATGGTCTTATGGTTCTAAAGACCACTTCCAACCCACCACTTATTTACCAGAAGGCTTGTCCCAGATGTAACATATATTAAAGAGAGGTGATTTCTAGCGAATACAGTATTTCCAGTTAATATATCTATAGAAGTCAATAAAGTAACATCTTTGAAGGCAGGAAAACATCAGATATTATCTACCCAATTCATAATTGAAAAAGAACAGCAATTACACTTTTGTTAGGCACAATGATTAAACAGTCCCATGGATATGCATCTTATAAGTCAAAGTTAAAGAGAACTTTAAAAATGAGTACTCGAAAGTAACATATTTGACCCAAAATAGAAAGTGACCATACTGATGCCAAAGTCAACTATGAGAAAAACTTTAATTCATATTATTTCTGAGACAAAGATCTCATATTTTTCATTTTTATTTATTTATTTTTTTGAGACAGTGTCTTGCTCTGCTGCCCAGGCTGGAGTGCAGTGGTGCGATCTCAGCTCACTGCAACCTCTGCCTTCCGGGTTCAAGCGATTCTTCTGCCTCAGCCTCCCGAGTAGCTAGGGTTACAGGTGCCCGTGACCCCATCCCGCTAATTTTTGTATTCTTAGTAGAGATGGGGTATCTCCATATTGGCCAGTCTGTTCTTGAACTCCAGGCCTCAGGTGATCTGCCCGCCTCCCAAAGTGCTGAAAATTACAGGCAAGAGTCACCTCGCCTGGCCAGACATCTCACATTTACTGACACTTCTGAGATAACTTTCAAAGGCATACTTATTAGTTACTGTCCTCTTCCCTTTTAAATAATTGTCCTCTTCTGTTAATATAAGTAGGGTATAATTGCATTTTGTACAAAAGCACAGAAAGAAATTAAATATTCATTACAAATTTATAAAAAAGGACTCATTTATTTATTTAACCTCATCTCCTTTGAGACACAATATGGTTTTATAGATCTCAGGCGGTTATAGTAATTTAAAAATTACTTTAGATTCACAGCCTATTTTGTTTAAAACAGCAAAGCAAAGCCCACTAAAGGAAGCATAAAATGTTTTGCAGACGCTGGGGCCTATTTGACGGTGAAAAGTGGGAGGAGGGAAAAGATCAGAAAAAAATAACTACTGGCTGGGCGCATTGGCTAACGCCTGTAATCCTAATACTTTGGGAGGCTGAGGCAGACAGATCACTTGAGATCAGGGGCTCGAGGCCATCCTGGTCAACATGGTGAAACCCTGTCTCTACTAAAAATACAAAAATTAGCTGGGTGTGGTGGTGCGTGTCTGTGATCTCAGCTCCTCAGAAGGCTAAGGTGGAAGGATAGCTTGAACCCGAGACGCAGAGGTTGTAGTAAGCCAAGGTTGTGTCCAGCCTGGGCCACAGAGTGAGACCCTGTCTCAAACAAAAAAAAAAGAAAGAAAGAAAGAAAAGAAAAAGAAAACAGAAAAAAAAATAACTATTGCATACTAAGCTTAGTACCAGGGTGACAAAATAATCTGTAATAATCTGTATAGCAAACCCTTGTGACATGAGTTTACCTATATAACAAACCTGCAGTGGAACCCCTGAACCTAAAATAAAAGTTAAACAAAAAAGAATGACTGTTTTGTGTACCAGAAAAAAGGAACAAAAAATTACATCTGAGAAATAAATGTGGCTATAATTTATTGTCTGCTAAGAGAGTAAAATATAAAGTTTGTATTTGATAAGAATAACAACAAAAGATTCATTATCAGAGATCAATACTTCCTGCAATTAAATTCAAAAAATACTTTATGACATGGGTTATCTTACCACTGGGTGATCCAGCAGACATTACCTTTTTGGAAGAGTAAAAATGCCACTTTATTTTTCAATAGTGAACTTAGCTATTTAATAGCTATAATACATATTTTAGGGAATTTCTGGACCACTGGATTGTCTGAACTGGACACAGTCATTTTAATGCACACTACATTTTACCGTAGGCAGGAAATAAGCAGAGAAACAGTAAACCCTTGGCATGAAGGATTTCCTCTTTTAAAAAAAATCTGATTTTCAGTATTATAAAATAAAACTTTAGGCCTGAGAAACAGTGTACAATATTTGAAGTCATAGGGATCACAGTAAAGTTATCTGTACATTTAGAACCTATATTTTCATCATCTGTAAAAGGGGCATAAGATCTACTTGTGTTACAGGATGAATGAGAGAATTAAATAAACTTTAAAATACAAAACAAAATCAATTCTACACTAAAAATAATTTCTATAAATATATTAGAGGCATGCAAAAAAGCAGCCAGCACGAACTGTCTGATCAACAGAACTTCACTTAAAAAGCTATTTGGATCAAACCAAAAAGTAGTGTTTATTTTACTTATACCAAGCTAAAGTGTTTTCTTAGAATCTGAGTTGAAAATCAATTGGTAATTAACATAAAAACATACAGTATATATGATATATACATATCTTTATATTGATGTAATAATAATAAATATTTATTTTTAATCCATAATGTAGGCTCACTGATTTGAGTCAATTTGTTGGTATTTTCAGAGTAAAGACTTATTCACAAGCCAAATTTACTGTCCCTTTCATTTTTATTTATTGATTTTTATTTTTTAGATAGAGTCTCCCTCTGTCACCCAGGCTAGAGTACAGTGCCGTGATCTCGGCTCACTGCAACCTCCTCCTTCCGGGTTCCAGCGATTCTCCTACCTCAGCCTCCTAGTAGCTGGGATTATAGGCACGCCCCACCTCGTCCGGCTAATTGTATTTTGTATTTTTAGCAGAGATGAGGGTCTTACCACTTTGGCCAAGCTGGTCTTGAACTCCTGACCTCAAATGATCCACCCATCTCAGCCTCCCAAAGTGCTGTGCCAACACACCTGTGCCCCCTCTCCTTTTTAGCTTCACGTTAGCATCTGCACAAGTGTAAGAGGCTTTCATAATCTGTTCAGGAACAGACATCAAGAAACACAGGTAACGGTGGGCACTGCGCCTGGCCTGGAATTTTTTTTGATGGGAGTTTTGGCTAAACTCAGTTTTTGTTTTATGCCCCAACGTGAGATTTTAGATTACACATAAGATGAGACTCCACTATGCTAACTTCTCACCTATAAGCTATTTAATATGCATTTCCTAGTAATCTATCTTTTTTTAGGTTTACTATATTTATTCTCGGTCACTAAAAATTTTTTAAAATACTACACAGTTCTTTATTTCTTAAGTGAAAATGTCAGAGAAATTCTGTTTACTTGCAAAAAGCTTGAGGTCTGAGGATTCCACTTCTCTTCTGGTCTTCCATGCCACGTGTTTAAGATGCTTAAACAAACCTGACGAAGGAAAAAAGCATAAACAGAATTGAAAAAAGAGTGCTTAAAAACAAACTGTCATAACGAGAAGTAAAAACAAAATGCTATCATGTCAAAATATCTCAGTTTTATATGTCCCCCAGACAAAACCCTAAGGGTTGTCTGTTAAAACAAATTGGCATCTTCAGATGTGATTCAAATTTGTGTGGCATTATAACTTTCTCATAATGCAAAACAGACCAGCACCTATTATATGTCAACACAAATAACACTTTAATGAAAACTGCATTATTTTAAAAGCAAAATATTTTTAATTAGCACAGTTGTACATATTTATGGGGTGCAGTGTGATATTTCAATATGTGTATACAATTTGTAATGATCAAAATAGGGTAATTATTGTATCCATCACCTCAAACCTTTGAGTGTTGGTAACATTCAACATCCTCTCTTCTAGGTGTTTGACAAAATACAATTTTTATTTACTATAGTCACCCTACGGTGCTAAACAACAGAACCTATTCCTCCTATCTAGCTGTAATTGTGTATCCATTAACCAACCTCTCCCTATTCCCTCCTCTCTACCTTTCCCTCCCAGCCTTTAGTACCACTATTCTACTCTCCACATTGAGATCAATTTTTTTAGCTTCTACATAAGTGAGAACATGCAGTATTTATCTTTCAATGTTTGATGTATTTCACTTAACATAATGTCCCACCAGTCTCATCTATGTTGCTATGAAAGGAAGGATCTCATCCGTTTCATGGCTGAATAGTATTCCACTGTGTATAACCACGTTTTCTTTATCCATTCACCTGTTGATGGCCGCTACGTTGATTCTGTATCTTGGCTATTCTGTATGGTGCTGCAATAAACAGCAGTGCAAATATCTCTTCAAGATTCTGATTTCTTTCCCTTGGATATATATTCAATAGTGGGACTGATAGATCATATGCTAGTTCTATTTTAACTATTTTTAATAAAGAAAAGTGGTACTATTTTATATTTTTGTATATTTCTTTCTAAATTCTGAAAATGCAAAACAGCTTCACAGAAGAGACCTTGATTTAATTATCTGCCTCTACATTCAACTAGTTGCAATATACTCCTTTGATTCAAGTATATGGATCAAATCTAGCCTCACGCAAACAGACCCCCTAAAAGAGTATTCAGGCTTCCCAGGGTTCCTCAAAATATACTTAAAGATAACATTAGACACTTACTCACTTAGCAGGGAAAAACTGGGGACACTTAATCTGCACCTGTAACTACTCTTGTAATAAAAATAAAACTGGGCCATATCACATGTGTTCTTCTGGCATATATTCTATCAACATAAAATATACTCATCAGATTTTGTACACTTTTAATAATTTTATAATTTTATATAATGGCCAACAGATTTGGATAATAGGTGGTTCTTTTTTTTTTTTTTTTTTTTAAGACAGAATTTCGCCCCTGTAGCCCAGGCTGGAGTGCAATAGCACAATCTGGGCTCACCGCAACCCCTGCCTCCCGGGTTCAAGCACTTCTTCTGCCTCAGCCTCCCAAGTAGCTGGGATTACAGGCATGTGCCACCACGCCCAGCTAATTTTGTATTTTTAGTAGAGACGGGGTTTCTCCATGTTGGTCAGGTTGGTCTCAAATTCCTGACCTCAGGTGATCCACCCGCCTCAGCCTCCCAAAGTGCTGGGATTATAGGCGTGAGCCACCACGCCCGGCATAGGTGGTTCTTGTAAATGCAGAAAGGCCTGTCTCCTTACTACTCTTTCAATGCTCTGTGAAAGCAAGAACGCAAAATACATTAATTCATTCAACAGGTAGTTGATTAATAATTTAAAAAGAGTTGTATCTGTAAAGTCTTGTGTATTATTCAAAGTGCTGTCATACATATACCATTTGATCTTTAGAGCAAGCTTGTGCAACCTGCAGGCCACATGCATCCCAGGATGGCTTTGAATGCAGCCCAAAACAAAATCGTAAAGTTTTTAAAAATATTATGAGATTTTTTTGCTATTTTTTTTTAAGCTCATTAGCTATATTGTTTGTGTTAGCGAATTTTCGTGTGGCCCAAGACAATTATTCTTCTTCCAAAGTGGCCCAGGGAAGCCAAAACATTGGACAGCCCTGCTATAGGGCATTCTTGGGACTAAGAGTGACAGATATGTATCCTCATACCTATCTGTAGATACAGGACCTAAGGTTAAATGCTAACAGTGTGTAAACTTTAAAAATAAGTCCACAATTGCATGTATCATGGAACACATAGGTAAGTATGATGGTAAAAGACTATTAACTTAAGATTCCCAAGCCCTTACCCTCTTCTCTATGCAATGAAGCCTTGAGAATTATTTTCTTAAATATATCTTAATATTTTACACTTACACTCTATTCAAGTTCCAGTGTCTCAAGTAAAGTCAACGTTGCTATCTCCTCTTCCCTACTCAGTTATAGAAAACCTGTTCTTTGTTCTTCCAAAGAAAGTTCTGCCTCTGGTCAAATCTTTTGCAACAAACCCAAAAAACTAATTCTAGTTTTATGATTTGAGCTAATGATAATTTGCAACCACGTATCTGAGGCAGGCTGTACCTTTTGAAATTCTTCTCTTCTAGATTTTAAAACATTGAACACTCAGCACAGAATTTACCATTGAATTTCTATCAAAGTATCCAAAACACCTCTGAAAAATACTCTTTTAAATCTAAATTTTAAAAGGTTTATGGTCATATGAGATGATTTTTATTATGTCTTTTGGTCAGCTTTTTTGTAAATGGGAATGCATCTTCCTACTTTTAATACAAGAAAATGTAAAAACACTTGAATATAAGGTACACCTTAAAGTAAGTTCCTAATAGCGTGTATCACAGAACTTTACGTGAAGTCCCTGAGTAACTTCTTAAGACTATAGTGCTTCTTAATTAACACTTAACTGTTTCTGCTCTTTTCAGTTCCTTCTTTTCTATTCCTTAAGCTAATCTGGATGTAGGGAAGAGAAGTACAAAGAAACCCATGCCCTCTTAGCAGATAACTAAAACAAAATTTTTCTTCAAATTACAAAGAAACTTTGTATACAATCATTGGCATTTGAAACAAAAAATTGCAATTAAATTACCTTGCCATCATTATAAAGGTTTGGATTGAATCGCACGCTATGACCACCAGTTGTCTCTAGATTCACAAGAGGGGGTGAACTGGGATAATCTTGAGGAAAATACACATCAAACTCAAAGCAGCCATTTGCATAAGGGGTGTCCGCTGGACCAGTTATTAGAACCTGGACATATATAAACATACCAAAGTCTATGTTAATATTCCTCAACACTGATATTTAGAAAAATACAATCCAACATGAAATAAGAACAACCTTCGTTTTCGGAGATGGAGTCCCACTCTGTTGCCCAGGCTGGAGTGCAGTGGCGTGATCTCGGCTCACTGCAACCTCCGCCTCCTGAGTTCAAGCAATTCTCCTGCCTCAGCCTCCTGAATAGCTGGGATCACAGGCACCTGCCAACATGCCCGGTTGATTTTTGTATTTTTAGTAGAGACCAGGTTTCCCCATGTTGTCCAGGCTGGTCTCAAACTCCTAGCCTCAAGTGATCCGCTTGCCTAGGCCTCCCTAAGTGCTGAGATTACAGGCTTCAGCCACTGTGCCTGGCCAAAATAAGAACAGCTTTTTTTTTTTTTTTTTTTTTTTTTTTGACAGTCTCACTCTGGGCCCAGGCTGGAGTCCAGTGGTGTGATCTCGGCTCATTACAACCTCCACCTCCTCGGTTCAAGCAATTCTCCTGCCTCAGCCTCCCGAGTAGCTGGGATTACAGGCATGCACCACCATGCCCGGCTAATTTTTGTATTTTTAGTAGAGACGAGGTTTCATCATATCAGCCAGTATGTTCTTGAACTTCTGACCTCAACTGGTCTACCCACCTTGGCCTCCCAAAATGCCAGGATTACAGGCATGAGCCAGCATACCCGGCATTTTTTTTTTTTTTTTTTTTTTTTTGAGATGGAGTTTCACTCCGCTGCCCAGGCTGGAGTGCAGTGGCAAGATCTCAGCTCACTGCAACCTCCACCTCCCAGGTTCAAGCGATTCCCCAGACTCAGCCTGCCAAGTACTGGGATTATAGGTGCCTGCCACCACACCCAGCTAATTTTTGTATTTTTAGTAGAGATGGGGTTTCACCATGTCGGCCAGGCTGGTCTGGAACTCTTGACCTCAAGTCATCTGCCTACCTCGGCCTCCCAAAGTGCTGGGATTACAAGCATGAGCCTATCCAAAAAATCAAAAGCAGCAAGCAAACAAATAAAACTTTCTACAAGTCAATGGGCCAATAGTTTTAGCTGTGTATCTATGGAAGACAGAATGTTTAACCCATGAATTCAATCATAAATATAAAGAAAGTTTTCTTTTTCAGGTTAAATGTTTAACATTTTCTTGATGCAGCAGACTCTTGGAATTTAAGGCCAGATTATCACGTGTTAAACATAAAAGTAGAGATTATATATTATTGTATTACCTATAATTCACAGATCTTAGGAATTTAAAAAAACATAAATTTCCTAGAAAAGACAGAAAATGACAAAGTTTTGAACAGTGACACTAAAAAACATGAGAGAAGTATCTTGTACAACAAAGCGGAAATCCTGTAACATTTTTTAACTGATCAGCATTAAATCCTTTGATATTGTGACCAGCTTCACACAATCTTTGCTCAAGGATGATGGCTCTTTTGATATTTTCTAAATTTTTTTTTCAACAGCAGTGTGATCCACACACTCTGAACTAACATTAGAAAAGGGCTCTTTGTGGAGGCTGCAGTGAGCTGTGATCACATCACCGTACTCCAGCTTGGGCAAGAGTGAGACCCTGTTGCCAAAAAAAAAAGGGGGGGTGTGGGGGAGGCTCCTTTCACTGCCGTCTAAAAATGGTCACCAAAATTTCTAGTATTTTGTATAATTTATTTGTATAATATTTCTAGTTTTGTATAAATATTTGAGTAATTAGATGAGCCAAGGAGATAAGGGAGAGTGCTTTATTATCATTATTTTTTACCTTCATGATGTCAAGTCGCTCCTCATCACAGCGTACAAACACGCTAGAGGATGAAGACAGAGGCAGTGAGGTTGAAAGTGTCACAGCTTCCTGGGCAAGGCGGCGAGCTCTGGCAGCACTGTTCGCATCATTAGCATTTTTCACCTGAGACATGTAGTGGTAATTTACTTTAAATCCCAATTTCCCATCTTCATCTTCAGAAACCATTTCAAATGTATCTAAAAGGAGAAGAAAAAATAAAACCCAGAACTGGAAAAAATTGTTATAATGACAAAAATCACAAATAATCACTAATCCTTCTCCCACTCAACTGGAGAGAACTTCCAACCGTGGAAGAATAGCAAAAGTGTAAATGTTTACATAACACCTATATATTAGCACTGCCAGCCAGATGGATTAGCACTGCCAGATGGATGGACTCTTGTCTTTCACATGCTATAGGGATACATTTTCTTTAACTTTTATAAAAAACAATCTAACAGATCTAAGAAATGGGCCCATTACTATGCTCAGTGGGAAAATTTTATATCATATAGAGGACAGGGTCTATTAACTCAAAGATTTTATTAAATGATTCGATCAAAGACAATGGCTACTTGATAAAACATGCACAGCCTGTTTTAATCAACAATTCCTCTTCTGTTAATTTGTCCTATAGAATTAATCCTGGATATGCACAAATATTTACAGGTAATAAAAGCCACTGAGATGTTGCATATGATATTTAAAAACTAGAAACAACCTAAAGTTCCACTTACTGGTTAAACAAATGGCAGCCAATCATATTATGGAATTTTAGGCAGTTAGTAAGTATCAAGTTGTAAAAGAATTATACTAGAAAATGTTTGATACATATGGTTGAAAATGCAGTTTCTTATAAAAGCATCAACTGAAAACTTGTATGTTTTCAGACTTATTTTGAAAGCCAATGGGGAGCAAACTTGATTATGTTTAAAGTCACATACTTCGAGAGTTTATGATTTTATGTAGTATGAGAGAACTCTTCTAGCTAGCTAACATTAATGAAGGTGTCTGGACACACGATTCTAAATTTCTGACAGGTAGTAACTTTAAACCAGAATTTCTCACACATAAGGATCCATAAACACATTCATATACATGAAATGAAACTTTCTGGATTGAAAGAACTAGTTAAGGAATTTGTAGATATGAAATGTGACTAAACGCCTTCAAGAATAAGAACACGGCCATATATCTTTAAAAGCCATTAGCTGACATATTTTTGATGATCCAGGAAGCAGAATGAAATCTAAAGCCCAATAAAATATTTATGTCCAACAGAAACACACATACACAAACATATGTCTAGAAACTCTTTTCTGACACTATTCTTCTCGAGTGTTGGCTGGACTTAGTGAGTGATGGTGTACACTTTCTAAGACAAGGTCATAACAGGCACTAACAGGCACTATGGCTTTTTCTGAATTCCTGACCCACGTAAAGAGTGAGATAATAAAGGTCAGGAGTTTTTTTTTTTTGAGACGGAGTCTTGCAGTGTCGCCCAGACTGGAGTGTCTCGGCTCACTGCAACCTCCACCTCCAGGGTTCAAATGATTCTCCTGTCTCAGCTTCCTGAGTAGCTGGGATTACAAGCATCTGCCACCACGCCCAGCTAATTTTTGTATTTTTAATAGAGATGGAGTTACACCATGTTGGCCATGCTGGTCTCAAACTCCCAACCTCATGACCGCCCACCTCGGCCTCCTAAAGTGCTGGATTACAGGCGTGAGCCACCATGCCTGGCCAGGTCAGTTTTTTAAAGCAAATAAGTTATAGGGGTAATTTATGTGACAATATATAATACAGAACTATTTGATAAAATAACAAGCCATAAAAAACCGTGGTAATTGTTAATTAAATTCATATAAACTAAATAAAGTATTTGGTTTTAGTACTTTAATACACAAAGGAATTTTCAATAATATCTTTATTATTTAAAAACCAAGTTAATATTATTACTTAGAGTGAAGTTAACAGACTAGACTGCCAAGCTGAGTCAGGCAAAAGGCTATATCATTAGACACTGACCAAAACGCTTAACAAAAGTATAAATCACTTTCATATATATTATCTCTTGTGCTCTTTATGGCAAACCTGAAAGTAAGTAGAGCAAAAGCTAAATGATTTATAATGAGGTTTCAAAGACAATATGACAAAAATCTGTTTTCTGAATCCTACTTTAGCATTTAAAAAAATATAGTCCAAGATTTTTAGGTTGTTTCTCAAATGAAAAAGCAGCATAGACAATAATAGTTAATAATGGTCATCAAAATTTGGTATGTGTTTTCTCATAAATCAGTACCATATAAAGGGTACTGATACAATCTTTTTGCCAGTTCTTACTTGTCAAGAGTTTTGGAATGGGAAAAGCTAGAACTGAACTATGTGTAATTACATTTTCTAAAGGTGAATTGCAAGGAAATCTAAAATGGCAAGAGTAACAGACTTAGTTTAAAGTTCTGGGTCTTGGCTTCCCTCAGGCCAGGATGTACAGAAATGAAGAAGTAAATAAGGAAAAACATTTTCTGCCTGTTTTGTAGACACTTGGCTTGGATTTTATTTTTTCTAGGCTCTTACACTCCTTCTATTGAAGTCACAGTTTATAACTAAAAATAGACATAAATTCAAGAGGCAAAGATGATAAAAAATGTTGATATGTATGAAGTAAAATTCATGTTACAAGCAATTTTAAAAATCTTTAATTTGCTAAAACACATTTCAATAGCACTGTTAAAAAATGGAAAGTGAGATCTTAAGCAAATCAAAAATTTCATCTTACCAAACTGTAATTTCTTCATAACAGCCACATATTTTTCTTCAAGTGACTTTAATACTGACAAAGGTTTGGGTTTCATAGCCGCCTTCTTGGAGTATTCACCCAGTTTTTTTTCTGTTATTTAATATTTCAAGATAAATAACATAAGTATACATTTAAAAAAATAAAACTAAAAACAATTCTCCTCTAGAGTTCAAATTGTGAATTCCAAAAAATTGCCAAATTCTTCACAATTATCTTATTACAACCGCTGAGAATAAAAAATTTCTATTTCATAAACATAACAATAAAGCAAAAACATAATCATCTTTATGAAAAGCAGAAGTGAAACAATAGATAATTCAGATCACTTTCTTCAGCTAACATAGGAAAATATCTATCCATCCATCTGCCTATCTATCTATCTATCTATCTATCTATCTATCTATCTATCTATCTATCTATCTGGAGACAGAGTATTACTGTATCTCCCAGGTTTGGAGTACAGTGGTGCAATCACAGCTAACTGCAACCTCAACTTCCCAGTCTCAGGTAATTCTCCCACTTCAGCCTTCCAGGTAGCCGGCACCACAGGCACACGCCATTATGTTTCATGTGTTTCGTAGAGACGGGGTTTCACCATGTTGCCCAAGCTGATCTTGAACTCCTGAGCTCAAGTGATCTACCCACTTAGTCCTCCCAAAGTGCTGGGGTTAAAGCCGTGAGTCACTGCGCCAGCCAAAAATATCAATTTAAACTAAATTCTCACCCATAGTCTTAATGTACTATTTTCTATTTAATACAAAGGCATTTTTCAATTTCATGAATTTCAGTGGGAAGAAATATTTATGATGTATGTTCTCAACCTACTAAATTTAGCAATCATATATAGTAGAAATATTTTAAAATTAGACTATACATGATCGAAATCAGATAAAGAACAAAATCTAACAGAGAACAAAATTTTTAGGTAAACGAACTTGCTTTAAAATCATTAACATAAAGCAAAACGAGAAAGGCAGGTTTCAGTAAGTAAATGAAACATCTTTAAATCAAGTGAAAAGTGGCATAATAGGAAAAGTTCTGTACCTTGATTTGCTTGCCGCAAACTGGTGGTGGCTGCATAAACTATCTCAGCAGTCTTTTGGATGTCTGGTACCAAAAGAGTAAGTCCTTCTGGTTCTTGATCAGACACATCTGGTTTTACTCCTGTTTTAACATTTTCCCTTTTAGATCTGAATTTTTTTAATATGGAAAGAAATGCAAGGAAAATTAAGATTTTAGGACTAAAACACCTCCATAAATCAATAATAGTGGCAAAATATACAAATGAGTGTGTGCATTTCATTTGTCACACATATGATCTATATTAACTTGCTTTTGAAGCCATTGGCTAGTAAAGTTATGGGTAGGTTTTCCCTTCTAATATAAAATCAGAGAAAAGACAGATATTATGCAAATGTCATACCGTAAAAGACCCATTATACCTGATGTCCTCAGAGACACACTTTTAAAAACACACCTAATTATAAATATTCAGAGAGAGAAATCACTTCTACACCTAAAATATTTGAGAATTAAAGGACCACAAGCAGTTTTTAAATTTTAATACTATTTGTATTTCACTCCGAATTAAATTTCCAAGAAAAAAAAAAAACATATTTTAGAGTAAAATGTAGGTTCATTACCAGGTGTCTTAATACAATGTGTTTCTATACATTGGATCTTTTAATGAAACACTAAGTTTTAGGGCATATTCTTTTTTTTTTCTCGCTCTGTCGCCCAGGCTGGAAGTGCAGTGGCGCAATCTTGGCTCACTGCAAGCTCCGCCTCCCGGGTTCACACCATTCTCCTGCCTCAGCCTCTCTGAGTAGCTGGGACTACAGGCGCCTGCCACCACGCCCGGCTAATTTTTTTGTATTTTTAGTAGAGACGGGGTTTCACCGTGGTCTTGATCTCCTGACCTCGTGATCCGCCCGCCTCGGCCTCCCAAAGTGCTGGGATTACAAGCGTAAGCCACCACGCCCGGCCGGGCATATTCATTTTAAAGATATTATTCTGTTATTTCCTATCACGATCTAAAATGTACCCAATTTCATTTCACATTGTTATCACAATAGGATGTATTACAGCAAAGTTTAAGTATATAGGACATTAAATTTTTATTTAAATTTTCTAGATAAATGTACTAGTAGTTTAATACAAGAGTCACTGAAAATACAACTAAACATTATTTCCTTTTCTCTATTCCAACTCTCAGCACATTATTGACATAATAAACATCTTTACACTACTGCTTAGAATTTCAAAAATCTACATCTCTATAATTCTTTAAATAGATCATTTGAAACAAACTAAAATCGTATATAAATAAAAGTGTTTAAAATATTTATGCTAAGGTATGATCTAAACTATACATCATTTATTTTTTTAGTTGTATACCTACCTAAAAAGGGACTTGGTCATTATATTAAAATACTATCTCACAAAGTGGTCATGGAGCCTTAGAGAACTATAAAAAGAGTAACAGACAGTAGAAGAATCCTTAACAAATAGGCTGGGCACGGTGGCTCACGCCTGTAATCCCAGCACTTTGGGAGGCCGAGGCGGGTGGAACACCTGAGGTTGGGAATTTGAGACCACCCTGAACAACATGGAGAAACCCCATCTCTACTAAAAATGCAAAATTAGCTGGGCATGGTGGCGCATGCCTGTAATCCCAGCTACTGGGGAGGCTGAGGCAGGAGAATTTCTTGAACCCAGGAGGTAGAGGTTGCAGTGAGCCAAGATCACACCATTGCACTCCAGCCTGGGAAACAAGAGTGAAACCCCATCTCAAAAAAAAAAAAAAAAAGAAGAATCCTTAACAAATAATACTATGTCATCTACATACAAATGAACCTTTCCTTGTCACAAAAACAAAAATCTGCTCAGAAGCTATTCAATCCTTAACTCAAGGTAGATAAACAGTAAACTAAGAAGCCATTCAAGTGGGTAGGATGAATAAATGAAAATAGTATCATGCATGTGTTTTGAATTTAGTTCCTACAATGTGTAAACAAAAACTAGTTTCTACAGATATCTTTAACTAGAAGGTAAAAACTTATGTCACCTGACTTAACTGAAGAGGTATAATATGTCACTGAATGGCTGCCTTTTTTCCTGTGCTCTCTTCTTATCTTCTGAGTCATAAGAAGTCAGAGAACACATGGCCACTTTCCTTTACCACTCAGGAAATGACTTGGCAGATGTTATACTGTACACCATTTCAGTCATCAACTGTCATCTGTGTACGTGTATCTGAATATATGTTTTTGCATATATAAGGAGAGTATAGTGTATAGTGTATAGACTGAAATATCAGATAATTTTACTGCTAGAGTCAACTACTATACTGTGTCTTTTACAGCTATGAAATTAAGGTGAGACTGTAGTTTAACAGTGAATCACTTCTTAATAAAGATATGATTCTGGTAGAGTAACTCAAACTGATTACCAACTTCTGCATTTGTCAATAGCTATTAACAATCAGTGTCAAACACTGAGAATGAAGAGAAGTGCATAAGCTGCTTGACAGTACCCACTTTGAATTTACAAGGACTCTTCCTCCCCAGTTGTAAATGATTCTCTATTACCAGGTCTTGAAAAATTATTAAGTAACAGGGCCACTGAATAAGAAAACAACAGTAAGTTGTTTCAGAAAGCAGTTATGATTACAGCCATAATAAAATATAGTTTCCTGAGCCTAGAATCAATGAGTTAACCCACTGTACTCTCAATAAAGATTTCACTTAAAGAAACATATCTTGCAGAGAAGGAAGATATGAAAGTGAAGCTCTTTTTCCAGAAAGGTTATTTTCTCTTTGATGAAACAAGAATCTCTAGCATGGAGCGTGAACTGCATTAATCCAATTTAGGTCTTTATTGTATTTACCACCCCAGTGTGTAGATTACCCTTGGAACTACTGATTATAAATGTCAAGCTCTATTCATGCCAATTTCCTAAATCCACTTTTAAAAAGAAGATTGGTAGGAGATTATTAAAATAGTGCACAAGGTTAGGATGATTTTTTTTTTTTTACTGTAATTAAGAAAAAGTAAAAGAAAAATAATTGTGCAAGAATCCTCAGAAGTTTAAAAATTCTTTACACCAAATGTGTGAAAGAAATGATATGTATTTCATATTGAAGACAATGGTTGAATCATAAAGCAGATATATATTAGACCTCTGCACCAGGTTCTAATGAAAAATTTTTACTTGAATAGTCTGACAAAAACACACCAAAAAAAAGAAAATCTCTAAATGGTGAGAATACTTTGAATATATGAAGAACACACACTACCTGCCTATCAACGATTCTAACTAGTCATTGTCTGACATTAAACTATAGCCAGTAGTCTCTTTTCTATAAAAGTTGCAGGTTACTGTCAACCCATATGTAGGCCCAGCTCATGAAAAAAGGCCATACCTTAGCTCACATCCTGAAGTCTGTGTGAAAAGCTATTTGAGTTCAAGGCACCTAGCTGGAAGTAGGTCTTTGAGACTGACAATGGATCCAACATGGTAAAAGCAATCAGCGACGGCCGCTACCATGGTATCCGCTGCTTTGTGCATACGTTGAATCTGGTTGTGATCACTGCCCTGAAGAAATACGAGGAAGCAACTGAAGTTTCTACTATTGCACAGAATTATCTGCAAACATTTTCCACTATGCTGTGAATTCCAACTAAATAGCTATTAGTTAAGCAAATTTTGGCTCTGTGACACATATCTGAAGTAGGATGTGAGCAAAATGGGCAAATCTTTCTCCTGAAAACAAAACAAAAAAGCAAACCCATACCTCAACATTCAATTATATTGAACTGCCTCTACCAGTATCTACTGCCCAAATAAAGTTGAATATTAGTAAGACTAAATACACCATGTCAGAATTATGGTATTTTATAATCCATAAACTGAAAACAGCTTAATACAGCTATTTCCTTGATAAAACAAGACCCCTTTAACCCTTTGCACTCCTAAATCTAAGCTAAACATACTGCAAAGTTGCAATACACATTTAAAAAAGGAGAGCCATTTGAAGAAGTTATCTGGAGACTACATGCTGAAATGTAGATTCAGAACTATTAAGAATTAGCACTGCAGAAGAAGATTCTAAAACTATAAGAGTATGAAACTTCTACATTTACCAAAAAGCACTGATTACACTGTGCTCCTCAGTTCTAAAGCTCTTTGACAGTAATTATAGTTTAGATTAGAGGTAAACTGAAAGAGTAAATAAAAATATCACTGTGGGAAACTGCTTCTAGTATCTCTAGGATGCACAAAAATAATTCTTGAAATGCACCAGTAAACAGGCAAAGATCTCCGTACAATAAATGTTTTCTGTGATTAATTTAAAGCTTAGTTTTTAAGTCTATGATCCCCTTTTGTTTTTACTTAATCTCTAAGTGGAAGTACCAGTTTAATTTCGGATGATTTAAATGAATGTTGAAAGAAAAATATTTTGGTAGCATAAGTGAGCATGAAAGAAGGGAATACTTAAAATAGTTATAAGAAGCCTTTAAAAATAAAACCTTGATTTCTATACTAGACACAAATATACTAATTTTTAGGCCAAATTAAACATCACCAGACATACAGAAGGTACTGCATGCTACTGTTTATAGAGTTGCCACAAATAATATGTTTCAGCAGTTTACCAAGGACAACCCAACTGAGCCAGTCAAAGAAGAGATATTAAAATAAATATTTGCCTATCTGTGTGAAAAAAGACTGACGAACAACTGAACTTGTTTACCACCATCAAAAACAGAAACATTTAAAGAAATATATGGGTATAACAAATGCTACCTGGCTAAGAAATCAGGACTTTTTCATTTTTAGGTATGAGAAGCAGAGGTAAAAGAGTGTTTTTCAACAGAAATCAAAGTAGGAGGGCTGGAACTGAAATTTTTTTTTAACTAAAGTGCTAGAAGATCCAGCTTATGGGGGTTAAAATAAGAGTGTGGTAGAAAATATCCCTTGAAAGATGTAAATCAAGTGGTCTCCCATTGCTTAGGTATATAAAAAGGAAGTGGGGCGCTTCTACAAGTGACTTCAGTTATTTAAAAGTATGATGAACAACTTTCCATTAGGAAGAAACTTTGAGATAGCTAGGAAAAACAGCAATAAAAGATGCTTGCTTCAATGCTGTTCAAAGAGAAGTTAAATATCCAGAACACTTTACACTGAACACAGAGTCATTGTGTCATGCCCTGATAGCAAATAAGATTTTTTGATTCACAATAAGTTTATCTCTCAAATTTTTGGTGAAACCATCAAATACCAACTATACTAAATATGATTTTTGCTTATTGGAGTACAGCAGAAAAAGTCTGCACAGAAGATCAGATATAAAAAATGCCTTTGTTCCTGCTTGAAGGAAGCTATGAAGTATCATATTTATTCAAAAGTAAAACTACTATGGCTATCTTTTAATTTCATCTTAAGATAATACCAGCTGGAATGACCAGCAGGAGACGAATTTCACCAGAACTAACTTGTAAATGCTAAAGGGTCCCATCTTCACACAGTGACTATTTTGTGGGTAATAGAATGAATTTACACAATAGATAATAATATTTAAATTCAAGTAAAAACAATATGTATGTACAGATTTAAAGTATTATGTTATCCACGCCAGAAATCCCTTTATTAGTGGAGGTAACTGTGAGTTACTTTCAAGTTCTGTCTTTTTTAACAATCTAAAATAAAATGTTGAACAATGCTCATAAACGGGGAGTGTTTTTGCTTACTCTTTAAATATCAAATACTGCTGCATAAATCCTTTAATCACCTCTTCTTGACAAAGGAGCTAAAGATATTAGAAATATAGGGTACATTAAGCCACAATAAAATGCAGGAAATGGAAAATAATACTGTGTTTGTGTGTGGGAGCAAGAGGCTTCTTTCGGCAATGCCATTTTATCACCAACACATTGCCCTAATCTATGAAAGTGGATACCAAATCATCTTGAAAAGACAGTAGAAAAGTACATCCATCAATAATTAAGAAAATTTCAGAAAAATCTTATTTATTTATTTATTTATTGAGACAGAGTTTCACTCTTGTTGTCCAGGCTGGAGTACAATGGCAGATCTTGGTTCACTGCAACTTCCGCCTCCCAGGTTACAGCAATTCTCCCACCTCAAGCCTCCTGCGTAGCTGGGATTACAGGCACCTACCACCATGCCTGGCTAGATTTTTGTATCTTTAGTAGAGACGGGGTTTCACCATGTTGGCCAGGCTGGTCTTGAACTCCTGACCTCATGTGATGCACCTGCCTCCCAAAGTGCTGGGATTACAGGCGTGAGCCACTGCACCCAGCCTTATTAATTCTTATTCAATTAATATCACAAGAAAAACATCAGACGGATAAAGCTGACCTACTCTTCATACAAGTGATTATACAGTTGCTACCTGCTTATACTAGAGAGATAACCAAACACAATGAGACTCAGTTTACTTTGGTAATCTAGTAATTAGACATGACTAGAATACTATGGATACTTAGTGAAATATGCTGCCCTTTAATCTCCTATCATAGGATATTACAAATTCTTCAGGGGAGTGAAAACACATTGAGTAAAAGGAAAACAGTAGGAAAATTCTGTAAAATCCACATTATTCTACGTATTTTTTAAATTATCAAAAATAGGTTATTTTCTTCTCTTTTTATTTTTCTGAGATAGAGTCTCACTCTGTTGCCCAGGACGGAGTGCAGTGGCACGATCTCGGCTCACTGCAACCTTCACCTCTCAGGTTCAAGCGATTCTCATGCCTTAACCTCCTGAGTAGCTGGGATTACAGGCGCACACCACCACGCCTGGCTAATTTTTGTATTATTAGTAGAGACGGGGTTTTGCCTTGTTGCCCAGGCTGGTCTCAAGTGATCCACCTGCCTTGGCCTGCCAAAGCACTGGAATTACAGGCATGAACCGCCACACTTAGCCCAAAAGCAGATTTTTTTCAACTAAAAATACTTTACTTCATTGCCATCATTTAAAAATAATTTTTTTTTTTTTTTGAGACGGACCCTGGTTCTGTCGCTCAGGTTGGAGTGCAGTGGCGAAATCTCAGCTCACTGTAACCTCCACCTCCTGGGTTCAAACGATTCTCCTGCCTCAGCCTCTCAAGTACCTGGGACTACAGGCGCACACCATCATTCCCAGCTAATTTTTGTATTTTTTTTTTTTGAGACGGAGTCTCGCTCTGTCTCCCAGGCTGGAGTGCAGTGGCGCAATCTCTGCTCACTGCAAGCTCTGCCTGCCGGGCTCACGCCATTCTCCTGCCTCAGCCTCCGGAGTAGCTGGGACTACAGGATCCCGCCACCACGCCTGGAGAATTTTTTGTATTTTTAGTGGCTATGGGGTTTCACCGTGTTAGCCAGGATGGTCTCGATCTCCTGACCTCGTGATCCGCCCGCCTCGGCCTCCCAAAGTGCTGGGATTACAGGCGTGAGCCACCGCGCCCGGCCAATTTTTGTATTTTTAGTAGAGACAATGTTTCACCATATTGGCTAGGCTGGTCTTGATCTCTTGACCTCATGATCCACGTGCCACGGCCTCCCAAAGTGCTGGGATTACAGGCGTAAGCCACAATGCCCAGCCCCTTAAAAATAATTTTTAAATATCCTAAATATTAGAACCAGCTCAGAATCTCCATGTTCTGATTTTTAATTAATCATTTATGCACAAATCTAATTATTTGGGAGTTAAGTTTAATTTAGCAGATAAATGTTTTTGAGACATTAGGAGGTATGAGTTCTTATCATAGCTATGTCACCAACCATCAGAGAAATGAAAACAAATAAGTCTGTATGAACTTTGTTTTTCTCATTTATAAAATGGTGGAATTTGAACTACCCGAACTCCAAAATTTATAGACAATACGAACAAGTTACTAATTGTAATGTGCCCAGAAAGACTTGATATGAAGTAAATTTTACTTAGCAACAGACTTCAAATTCAATAATTAAGACTGGTTGAGATTTTGGCCGGGTGTAGTGGCTCACACTTGTAATCCCAGGACTTCAGGAGGCTGAGGCAGGTGGATTGCTTGAGCTCAGGAGTTCGAGACCAGCCTGGGCAGCAAGGGGAAACCCCATCTCTACTACAAACACAAAAATTCGCCAGGAGTGGTGGGGTACACCTGTAGTCCCAGCTACTTGGGTCAAGGTGGGAGGATCGCTCTGGGAGGTGAAGGTTGCAGTGAGCCGAGATAGCGCCACATAGACTGGGTGACAGTTTAACCCTGTCTCAAAAAAAAAAAAAAAAATGACTGCTTGAGATTTTGTCTGAGATAATACAGTGAAAACTGTTGTGAAACATAAAGCTCATATAATGCAATTTGATAAAGAATAAAGTGATCATTTTATACTAATATGCTTCTGAGGTAGAAACACTAAGTCAATTTATAATTTTTTTTAAGTTTTTTTTTTTTTTTAAATCACTTAAGTAACAGAGTAAGTTGTATTTGGGATTTAATCAGTGTTTTCCAACAACCAATTAAGGCTTAAGTTTAGCCATTACACAAGCGTGAATCCTAATAATCAATTGAACTATTTGGGTAGTGGGTAGTAGTGGTATATAAAAATAGAAGTAGCTAGACTATGGGTCAACAAACTATCTTTTCTTCATCAATACTGTTTTCCATGATGAACATCAACAGTATCAGGAGGCTTAGAAGCTAAATCTTAGCTTTATTACCTATTACTAAGTTTGTAATGTAACATTCTGAGCAACAGATTCATTTTCTGTCAAATAAGAATAGTACATAATTTCTTGCCTACTACATACAGCAGAAAAATCAATATATACCTAAGCAATTCAGAAACTATAAATCCTACATAATAGTTAGGGCTGTACTATTAACTCCTTATATTTTTATATAACTATATGCAACTATGTATTTATTACAACGTATGCTTGATTTAGGGCAGATTGGCTTATTTTCAAGAAACAAGAAGAGAAAAAAATGAAAGCAGAGAGGCTGGAAAAGAAATACTGTACTAATCGGCCAGGCACGGTGGCTCACGCCTGTAATCCCAGCACTTTGGGAGGCCGAGGTGGGTGGATCCCCTGAGGTCAGGAGTTCGAGAGCAGCCTGGCCAACATGGCAAAATCCTGTCTCTACTAAATATACAAACATTAGCCGGGTGTGGTGGCACACGCCTGTAGTCCCAGCTACTCAGGAGGCTGAGGCAGAAGAATCGCCTGAACCTGGGAGGCAGAGGTTGCAGTGAGCCAAGATCATGCCACAGCACTCTAGACTGGGTGACAGAGTGAGACTTTGTCTCAAAAAAAAAAAAAAAAAAAAAAAAGGAACCAAATATTGTACTAATCAAAATTTAATTGGTAGAACAAAAGGAATGCATGAAATAATTTTGTTTTGTATCTGCCTAAGTCGTCAATCAGAACATTTCTAAAACTGATTTTCACCAAATTTTGAGTCCTCACAATTGGTATAGAATGAGGCTTGGAGTCTGTGCATCAATAAACGTCTTTTCACAGGTTGTCTTTGGCCCGTTTGCAACATTGCTTACACCTGATATATATCCTTTGCTACTTTTCAAGTCTCTTTTTCTGTCTTGGTCCTTAGGAAACTATTTCCTCCCACTCTTCATAGGCCTAAACCCCAAAAATATTACATACAAAAATGACTAAATTATAAAGCTAAAGAAGTAAGCCAGAATCTAAGGCTTTGGGGATAGAATTCTTTCTGCCAGAAAGAAAGGGGTTTCAATCACAAAGCGATTGAATATTGCCAGCCTAAGGGCATCTAAAAAAATAAAACGTTTATGGTAACAGGAATTTTCAAACACTAGCCCAGGGAATGGATCTCACCTAGAGTGCAAGTCCTTGATGGGTGAATACTAAGTTTTTTTCTTCTGCCTAATATGACAGTAGGCAAGTAGAGGAAATAAGGCGCTTAAACAATTCCTCTGAAATAAAATAAAGAACTACTTAACATTATCCAGGCAAATAAATTAAAAAGAACCAATATTACGGTTTAATCAACCATTTTCATTTTCAAACTATTATTAAAAATATTTTTAATTGAACAAGAAAAACATACAATGCCAGCATCCTGATATGCTCCACTTTTTATTGTTTAGGTTTTAAAAAACTTTTTATTTTTTTTATTTATTTATTTTTGAGACAGAGTATCATTCTGTAGCCCAGGCTGGAGTGCAATGGCACTATCTTGGCTCACTACAACCTCCGCCTCCCTAGTTGAAGCGATTCTCTTGCCTCAGCCTCCCAAGTAGCTGGGATTACACCCACTGTGCGCCACCACACGCAGCTAATTTTTGTATTTTTAGTAGAGATGGGGTTTCACCATGTTGGCCAGTTGGCATGTTGGCTAGTTTCACCATGTTGGCCAAACTAATGACCTCAGTTAATTTGTCCACCTCGGCCTCCCAAAGGGCTGAGATTAAAGGCGAGAGCCACTGCACCCAGCCAAAATTTTTTTTAATTTAAATATTATTTTAAAGAAGAGAGATGGGGTCTCACTATATTACCCAGGCTTTTCTTGAACTCCTGGGCTCAAGTAATCCTCTCACTTCAACCTCCCAACATGCTGGGATTACAGGTGTAAGCCACCACACCCAGCCTATTCTTTAGGTTTTAAGTGATAGATGATATTAGAAGAATGGTCTAAGTGAAATTTACAGGCCGGGTACGGTGGCTCACGCCCGTAATGCCAGCACTTTGTGAGGCCGAGGTGGGCAGATCGCCTGAGGTCAGGAGTTCGTGAACAGTCTGGCCAACATGGCGAACCCCCGTCCCTACAAAAAATACAAAAAAATTAGCCGGGCGTGGTGGCGGGCACCTGTAGTTCCAGTTACTTGGGAGGCTGAGGTAGAAGAATCACTCGAACCCGGGAGGTGGAGGCTGCAGTGAGCTGAGATTACGCCACTGCACTCCAGCCTGGGCGACAGAGTGAGACTCTGTCTTAGGGGGAAAAAAAAGATTACATTACGTTTTAGCATCATAGGTATAGGTAAAGTACACATTCAAAATGCTATTAAACTAATGTACGAAATGTCACATATATTCCTTTAAAAAAAACCTTTAATTTCTGAAGAAAATCCTGAGAATACTTAACTCTAACCTTGTCTTTTAGTTCAAAAAATGCAAAGTGTTGAATGTAAAATTCTCTATTTTGACATAACATACTGGCCTAATCTTTTGTTCCTCCAGAAGGAATGTTATCTCAGAAATTGCCTTAATTCAAATTCTGGTTATTAGTAAACCAGCCAACATCAATATTCATCAGTTTATCTGTGTTAACTTTTACACTTAACACCATGCAGTTATTACAAATTGCGATTCTTGAAAGGGGGTATTAGGAAAGATAGTAAATTACAGAAACACAGAACCCTGAACCAAAAAATATTAAAACATCGTCTTTATGAAGCTCTTGAAACAATCTGTACAGTGAATACCCAACAACTGCCTAAGGAATTGTCAACTTTCAAAATACAGACTAAATCACAATGAAACACCCCTACCTGCCACCTTACAGTGTCAATAGGTTACTATAACAGGTAAGTCAGAAAAGATGAAATTAACTAAAAGTACACTCATTCCTTGAGCAGTGCGCTAGTTTACACTAAATATCAATCCCATCAGACTACTGTAATCATCACGCACCAAACTATAAAAGATTAATCACTTAGTATTAAGGTGTAACTGAGGACAATTTAAAACATGGCTTAAAGTCTACTATTTCAAAAATAAAAATTCAGAGGCTAACTTTCAGATATATGTATGTATGTATATTAGAGACATTATATAGAATTATGTACCTGATACATTACTATATATAATAGTGAAAACTCTGTAATAAGAGAACTACAAGACATAAAAGAAAATCCCATGGTGTTAATCCCGAGTTCCTTCTTTAAGCAGTCATTCTGGTTTTTTTGTTTGTTTGTTTTTGAGACAGAGTCTTGCTCTATCCCACAGGCTAGAGTGCACTGGTGGGATCTTGGCTCACTGCAACCTCTGCCTCCTGGGTTCAAGTGATTCTCCTGCCTCGGCTGCCCCGAGTAGCTGGGATTACGGGTGCGTGCCACCACACCCAGCTAAGCGTTTTGTATTTTTAATAGGGACGGGTTTTGCCATGTTGACCAGGCTGGTCTTGAACTCTTGACCTCAGGTGATCCACCTGCCTCGGCCTCTCAAAGTGCTGGGATTAGAGGTGTGAGCCACCACGTCCAGCTAAGCAGTCATTCTTACCAAAACCTTTGGATGAACAGAAAGTTCAGTGATATGGCTGCAATATTGATTCTACCTACTCTACTCCACAGCACACCACCTAAAAGGAGTACAGTGTACAAGGCAACCCAACTAATATATCACGGTTTTACTTACCATGTTGCCCAGGCTGGTCTTGAACTCCTGGGCTCAAGCAATCATCCTCCCACCCTGGCCTCCCAAAGTGCTGGGATTATACACAAGAGCCACCATATCCAGCCCAGCTTCCTTTTCAAAATTCAATGATACATCCAAGAGCTGGCTGTTTTTACATCTAAAATATAGATCAGGCTGGGCACAGTGGCTCACACCTGTAATCCCAACACTTTGGGAGGCGGAGGGGGGCAGATCACTTGAGGTCAGGAGTTCAAGACCAGCTTGGCCAACATGGTGAAACACCCTCTCTACTAAAAATACAAAAATTAGCCGGGTGTGGTGGTAAGCACCTGTAATCCCAGCTACTGGGGAGACTGAGGAGAATTGCTTGAACCCACGAGGCGGAGCTTGCAGTGAGCCAACATCGCGCCACTGCTCTCCATCCTGGGTGACAGAGTGAGACTCCGTCTCAAAATAAATAAATAAATAAAATAAAATATAGATCACTTTTTTCCATTGTTGCACAATTTTACATGTATGAATATTCTGTAGTATAAACAATCCTCCTTTTGACGGACATGCATTTATTTTTCCAGTGTTTCATTTAACAAACAAAATCCGAATGATTATTCCTGATTGTACCACTTTGCACACATGGTCTAATATATTTCAAGGATTAATAAGTAAACACTGTTTTATTCACAGTAAATGGTTCACTCATGTTTATACTATCTCCTATTTATGGCAAATGATAATGGTCCATCCACTATGGGGGTAATTTGAAGTTTCCTCTTTAAAAGCCTGAGAAAAACTTCTTGTTTTTTTAAGTTGATCTGAAGAAAAATTCTAAGTAGAAAAAAAAAAGGCAAAGGAAAATAGAAGTAAACACTAGCATAGGTGGTATAACATCTAAAAGTTCTTCCTCACAAATGCCAAGGTTCTGCAGTCTAACAAAGAATTTCTACCAAGAAATTTCCTTCAGTTTTCAATCATGAAAACTGACTTATTTAATAAAATCTCATCATCATGAGTTCTCTTTTAGATTTGGGTAGGACACAAAATTTAATGTTGTATAAGTGTTCCGTGTCTACAACTTCAGCTGGGTGACAGCTTTAAGCAAACAGTAGAGGAACAGGAAGACATGAACATGTATGGAGTCTCACCCTGTCATTCTAGGACCTTAATACAAAAGATTTAAGATGCTTTTTGACTTAATGACTTAGCTTCTATCAATCGACGGATCATAGCTTTCTGCCTGAGTCAGTCAAATAACCAAGTAGTAGGATTAGTGTTAGAAAATTTCTGCCTAGCATTGTAGACATCAGATTCGTATATGAGAACAAAGGAAGCCATGTTCCCAGATCCATTTATGCTATGGCACTTGTACTCTATTGAAGGAGATCCCTAGAGATAAATCTGCAGTTGCCAATATGAACACAGATTGCTTTTTAAGACAAATATCTGGAGCATGGAATATATTTCTACCTAGAAACTATCTATTAAGTCTATAATATGAGAGCAAGAGTGCTGATGAGTACCAAAATCTCAGTCCCCCAAAACAGTAAGACAGGGAGAAGACATACACAGCTCTATCTGCTGAGAAGAAACAGATGAAAATCTCTTCCATGGTAGTTTGGTCTTGTTCCAACTTCCCCTCCAACCATTCAACTATACCTGGAAGACCATCTTTCTATAATGCAAACCTGATGAGAGCTGCTGAAAACCTTTCAGTGGCTCAACGTTACTTTTAAGGTAAGTAACTCTGTGATACATTACTGTTTATCTTCTAGCCCCTGATCTCCTCTCCAGGCTCATCTCCCACCACTACCTTCCAGCTACACTATACTCAGGCACACCAAACTTTTCAAGGTCCCCTGAATATGCGATGCTTTCCTTCACTAACATTGTTTTCATACCCTTGGGACACCACCAATCCCTTGCCCCTCTTCATTTGTACTCTATTCTTGGTTAATTCCTATGTATCCTTTAGGCCTCCAAACCTGGATTGATTTTCCTGTAGTGTCTTGACTTCTACTAATATGTCAGACACTATGTTGTTACAACTGCCAGGTTGGCCAGGCGCAGTGGCTCACACCTGTACTCCCAGCACTCTGGGAGGCTGAGGCGGGCGGATTACCTGAGGTCAGGAGTTTGTGACCAGCCTGGCCAACAAGGTGAAACCCCATCTCTACTAAAAGTACAAAAATTAGCTGGGCGTGGTGACACACGCCTGTAATCCCAGCTACTCGGGGGGCTGAGGCAGGAGAATTGCTTGAGCCCAGGAGACAGAGATTGCAGTGAGCCGAGATCAAGCCACTGCACTCCAGCCTGGCCGAGAGAGCGAGACTCTGCCCAAAAAAAAAAAAAAAACCTGCCTGGTTATTATTTCCCCCATTTATATGTCAGCCCCTTAGAAAGAAGACCAATTTTCTAGTTATGTGCCCATAGACATTAAAAAAAACAACAAACTGTTAAGTGAATGCATCAGTAATGATTTTGTGACCAGGCCAGATCTCACCTATCAGTGTTAATCATGAATTTCTTATAATCATGAATATGTTACAAATTAGATAAATGTAAGGTAAATGATCAGCCTTTCCAGCTTTCTATCTTTTTTTCTTTATTTTTGTTTTTACACATGCAGAGTGAGTCTCATTCTGTCACCCAGGATAAAATGCAGTGGTATAATCATAGCTCACTGTAACCTCAAAATCCTAGTCACAAGCGATCCTCCCACCTCAACCTCCTGAGCAGCTAGACTACAGGTACAGCCCACAATACTGACTAATTTATTTTTATTTTTTGTAGAGACAAGGTCTCCCTATGTTGCCAAGGTTGGTCTTGAACTCCCGGCTTCAAGTGATCATCCCACCTAAGCCTCCCAAAGTGCTGGCACTGGGATCTAGCTTCTTAATGATGTCTTTCTATCTCCTCTTGTAAAGGTTTTGGGCTTGAGGGCGCACAAACCTATGGAATCTCCTCCATTCTTTGAATTATCAGATCAAAATTAATTGAGTTTAGGCAGTGGCCTCAGGATAGACTTCAAGATAGATAGGATATTCTCAGCAGTAATAGTTAACATCCTCTTTACACTTAACCTTTTTCTTTAATTTCTCTCATCCCCAAAAGGAAGGTAAAAATTCTATTACAAATACAACATACACATCATTTCAATGAAAATCATTATATGCAACCACAATCATGACCTAGAGATCTGCAGAATACACAATGAATCTATTTTCTTTATCTAAGATGATCAAAGAGTTAAATACAATTTTATTTGAAGAAAAGACATTTGCACGTCTTGTGTATGCTTGTTAAAAACAAAGACAAAAGAGAAATAAGAAAAAAAACAAGGCAATATATTAGGTATATAAAAATAAGTAGTAAACTACTATTTCTGTTACTTAAAAAAAGAACTATACCAAATACATGCACTTTATTCACCCTTGGATTTCACAGTAATAAAGACAAAAATATTGTAAAATGTTTCTGAGTGTGTGATACATAGTATGTATGTATGTATGTATGTATGTATTTATTTATTTTTTGAGACAGAGTTTCCCTCTGTTGCCCAGACTGGAGTGTAATGGAGTATAATGGTGTGATCACTGCAACCTCCACCTCCCAGGCTCAAGGGATTCTCGTGCCTCAGCCTCCCAAGTTCCTGGGATTACAGGTATGCGCCACCATACCCAGCTAAATTTTTGTATTTTTAGTAGAGATGGGTTTTACCATGTTGGACAGGCTGGTCTAGAACTCCTGGCCTCAAGTGATCAGCCCACGTCAGCCTACCAAAGTGCTGGGATTACAGCTGTGAGCCATCGCATCGGCCATGATACATAGCATTTTTAAAGTTACAGCTCCAAACCCTCAAAAAACACTAAAATAGACCCTGAAAGTGATACATTAACAGAACATATTTTCCTGAATCATTCTCTTCTCAGAGTATTCTAGGGTTTTTGTGAAATACAGTTGGGAATGAGGCAGACAGGTGGGGTGGGGAGCTTTGAGTCAGTGTTAAAATTAAACTAAGACCACTTTCTGTGGGTATATACTCTAAGGGAAAAATGGATTATTTTGTGAATTCTCTTAGAAAAAAAATACATCTTAAGTTGTGACAACTGGAAAAGAATGGATTTTACTCTCTCTGTGAAGCTGAAAATCAATTCTCTATATGGTAAACCTTGAAAGGAAAGTAGAGATGTAGTAACACTATTAGTCTTTACCGGTTTCTTCTTATAACAGAGGCTGCACGGATTAGCAGAGACCATGAGGGTTTCAACTAAAAAGTATATTCAAGTCTTAGTACAAAATATAATAATGTTTATCAATAAAAAGAATTACGAAAAATATGTACTGCACAGGGTCACTGTAAAGATAAAATAATCTAATGAAATGAGCTTTACGAACAGTCATTATATCTTCACATGCATATTTTGTTGGTACATAATTTATACGTCTGAAGAATGTTCTCTGGCTAAAGTAACAATAAAAGAATTTAAATGGAATAATTTCATCCAGTTAATCAAATAGAAAAATAAAGTGCTCCAATTAATTGAAACTCAGTTATCCTCTATCTAAAATTAAATTTTCATGGTGAATTAACTGGTATATTTTTATACAGAAGATTCCTTTCTCAAAAAATTATACAGTGTGTTATGTGAACAGGAAATAGATTAAGCTAAGAAAAGCAAATAGACCAAAGAGGCACTATAGGTGTCCAAATTTCCTGCAATAAGAATATTCTATAATTACCTTAGAATTCAATACTCTATAACTCCATTTTTGCAGGATCTAATAGAAATTATAGCATAAGGAAATACACAGTTTAAAGAAGGATATTATTATTTACTGGTTTTATTTTCACTCTGTAACACTATAAATGTGTGATACTGTTTTTAATCAAGGCTAAACCTAAAACAACATTCCAAATCATTACGTAATTTTTCATCTAAAAGACAAAATATACCTGGGTAAAAAACACTCAAGGTTTTATAAATTTTCAATTTTAGTTATAAGCTAACAGAGTCATCTCAAAACAGAAATATAAGGTACAGAAATACAGGACAAGATTCCCCTAAAAGACATGATGGCAGTTTCAAAGCTCAGTATATATTATACATATTGATTTACTGAAAACTATGTTTATTCTACAAGAATAAGCAACACAGACGGCCAGGGAAGGGAGTAAGACGTTTTAGTAGACATTTCTCAAGGAGGCATTAGCTCAATGAGACAGTCAGCTGTTCAGTTCAATTATGATACCACACTGTTGTTATATTATTACACTAGCTTCCTTGGTTACCAATGAGAAAGATTCTGCGGGGGGGGGGGGGGGGGGGGGTGCCCACAAGATAGGAGGGGACCAAATACAACAGTATTCTCTTCTCTACAACAGAAAAAATACCACACTATCAAAGAAAATATACCTTTACATTTTCCATTACTAGTAACAGAGTTGCATGACTCTACAGCTTTTTATCTCTACCAACTGGCTCTTCATTTCATCTTTTCTATAATTTATGATTCTCACTGCCTGGCAATGAGCCATCACCACCATACAATTCACCCATGTAATCAAAAACCATTTGTGTGCCAAAAGCTATTAAAATAAATGAATAAAGTGATAATGACAACACATTAAGCCAACAAAGTCAGAATTCTTTCACAAGGTGATTTTTCCCTCATAGGCAAAGACTAACAAGAATTATTCTTCCAGTGACCAATTCTCTATGATCTTTTGACCTACACTATTTCTTAAGTCATAGGTTCTTAAAAAATAAGTGAGAAAAAGCAAAGTAAATACAGCACAAACACAGTAAACGACATTAATTTACTCAAAAGGTAATTGACAAAGGAGTAAACTTCCATTAACAGTATAAATGCTTCAAAATTCAGAATTAGGCCATCTTTGAGGAATAAACTGACAATCACTGAACAGATTCTGCCAAGGGAAAGGAAAAGGTTTCCTAGGTTATTTAAAAAAGAGTTTTTGACAGAACTCATCCTCTGAATCTACTAAGGTGTAAACAAACTAAAAATAACAATTCAATTTTCCTTAAAGCATGAAGACATTTTAATTCCATCAAATACTGAATCCTTTGACTTCTAAAATAAAACCGAAGTAATCCATAAACCTAACAATTATACTTCTAAGATTCTATCTGCAGAGATTTCTGCAAGCACCAAAAGATGTATGTATGAGGTTATTATGAACTGAAAATAACCTAAAATCTACTAATAAATAGTTAAATAAAATATAGCACCTAAATACAATGGTGAATTTGAAGTATTTAGAATAATGTCAGTGATATTTATTGACACTGAAAGATGTCTCTGACATCAACATTATGTGAGAAACTAGCATCTATTTCTCTAACAGGTACAACGGGACACCATTTAAGAAAAACTTCACACCTATAGCTATAAGATCACACACGGAGATACTGAATAAGCAATTGTGAATAAATGTTTCTAAGTGTACAATTTGGGTGGATACTTTTTCTTTGTATGTTTATATATTGCTTGTGTGTGAGGGTGTGTATGTTTCTTTCTTTTTTTTTGATATGGAGTCTCGCTCTGTCACCCAGGCTGGAGTGCAGTGGCGTGATCTCGGCTCACTGCAACCTCCGCCCCCCGGGTTTACGCCATTCTCCTGCCTCAGCCTCCTGAGCAGCTGGGACTACAGGCGCCCGCCACCATGCCCAGCTAATTTTTTGTATTTTTAGTAGAGACGGGGTTTCACCATGTTAGCCAGGATGGTCTTGATCTCCTGACATCATGATCCACCTGCCTTGGCCTCCCAAAGTGCTGGGATTACAGGTGTGAGCCACCGCACCCAGCAAAGGATGTATAAGCTTTTAAAAAGCATATATCACTGAAAAACAAAAACACCCATGGAGTTATTTAAAAAACATGGTTAGAGGCAAACACAAGAGAAATGAACATAGTATAGTACCTTAAACGGTTGGTATAGGTATCAACACAGGTCTTCATTTTGGCTAATAATGTACCAACAGAAGTTTGACATTCTGACTGTTCTTCTTCCTCTTCACCATTCTCTGTAGAAAGGGGCAACAATAGGGGCACCATGGCAGTACAAGAAGCAATGGCCCGAAGCAATTCCAGCAGTGCCCGATAGAGTGGCACATGTCTTGCCATGTCCAGAACTATAATGGGAAGAGGAAAAAGCACAAAATGAGAATATGTACAATACAAAAGTAGGTCCACAGGAATGTAGCTTTTACCTGGATCTTACCAAGGTCCATGGCTGACCCGGCCGGGCGCGCTGGCTCACGCCTGTAATCTCAGTACTTTGTAGTGAGGCCGAGGCAGGCAGATCACTTGAGGTTGGGAGTTCGAGACCAGCCTGACCAACATGGAGAAACCCTGTCTCTACTAAGAATACAAAAATTAGCCAGGTGTGATGGTGCATGCCTGTAATCTCAGCTACTCGGGAGGCTAAGGCAGGAGAATTGTTTGAACCCGGGAGGCAGAGACTGCAGTGAGCCAAGATCATGCCATTGCACTCCAGCCTGGGCCACAAGAGTGAAACTCCGTCTCAAAAAATTTACAGCTGACCCTTGAACAACACAGGTTTGAACTGCACTAGTCCACTCACATACAGATTTTCTGCCAACCTGAGACAGCAAGACCAACCCCACCACTTCTTCCTCATTAGGCTACTCAACATGAAGACTGAGTATGAAGACTTTTATGATGATCCACTTCCATTTAATGAACAGCAAATATATTTTCTATTATTTTTTTCTTAATATTTTCTTTTCCTTAGTTTACAGTATATAATACATACAACATCCAAAATGTGTTTAATTGATTGTTTATGTTATCAGTAAGGCTTCCGGTCAACAGTAGGCTATTAGGAGCTAAGTTCTGGAAGAGTCAGGAGTTATACCTGGGGCTGGACACTGTGATTCACGCCCATAATCCCAGACCTTTGGGAGGCCGAGGTGGGAGGATCACTTGAGCCTGGGAGTTTGAGACCGGCCTGGGCAACATGGTAAAACTCCCATCTCTACAAAAATATAACAAAAAATTAGCTGGGCGTGGTGGTGTACACCTGTAGTCTCTGCAACTGGGGAGGACAAGATCATGCCACCACACTCCAGCCTGGGTGATAGGGCAAAATCCCGCCTCAAAAAAAAAAAAAAGTTATACCTGGATTCTCAATATGTGGGGGTTGGTACCCTTAATACCTGCATTATTCAAGGGTCAACTTAATAGGTTAGGTGCTAAATGGAAGAACGCAGTAGATATTTATGAAGCACCAATACACAAACTATAATAATGGTACTTTTGGAAAACGAAAAAAAAGTAAAGTATCAAGTTTAGGGGAGAACAAGAAATGTAACTAAATATCTAGTTATATTACATATAGAAATGATTAAATACCCCAGATAAGATATTATGGCTGGAAATATATTTATCAGTATGAAGTGGAAACTTTTTTAAACTAAATTGAATGATGAAGTTATTTTATCTTTTGTAAAAACGAATGACAGAATTGCAATTTATCCATAGTCTATTTCAATAAATCAACTTTCTTTTTAGTAAAAAAGAAAATATTGCCTATGTTAACTTCCAATTACTAGCTATAAATTAAATGAATTTTGTATTAAAATCATTTGCATCTAAGAGTGAATTCCTTACTCTAGGAACACATGTAGCTTCTAAGGCTTTTATAAGTTGTTTCATTGGTTTTTGTGTTGCATAGCAACTGGAATTTACTTTTGTGAATAATGTGAGATAAGGATCTAACATCTCTCTTCCAATGACAGTTACTGAACAGCCATTCCATAAACATTTACTGGCAGGGCGCGGTGGCTCACACCTGTAATTTCACCACTTTGAGAGGCTGAGGCTCATGGATCACCTGAGGTCAGGAGTTTGAGACCAGCCTGGCCAACATGGTGAAACCCCGTCTCTACTAAATACGAAAATTAGCTAGGCGTGGCGGTGCAGGTCTGTAATCCCAGCTACTCAGGAGACTGAGGCAGGAGAATCGCTTGAACTCAAGAGGTGGAGGCTGCAGTGAGCTGAGATCACATACTGCACTCCGGCCTGGGTGACAGAGCAAGACAGTCCCAAAAACAAACAAAAAACATTTACTGAAAACCTGTTGCTGGACAGGCTGGGAATAAGCAGTAAAGAAAACAAACAAAAATCTCTACCATCAAGTATCTAACATTCTAGGCGAAGGACATGAGTTACATTCTTTTCAGAAGCTAGTAAGTATTCTGAATGCTATATAGAAAACTAAAGCAGGGGAGGAGAATTGTGGGAGTCCAACTAGTGGTAAGAATTGCCTCAGTGCCCACAGAGCTATATGGGGATTAAGTTGTAACAGGATGAGGCATCACCTAGCATCCTGTACTCTATGGTAACTGATGTGAAAGAGATCTCTACAACTGATGTAAAATAGAGACTATCAGAGCTTAATAACAGTGAGGCTATTTGGAGTGACGTTCAAAGTGATGGAAGAGAAGGTCATTTTACACCTTCCAGTGATGATGCAGAGGACAGGGTAGTATGACTGCCATTCTTTCCTTGTTTGCCCTTGTTTCCACATACACTTGAGTATGAAAGCCCATTTTCCAACCCATGAACAATGTCACAACATCCTACTTACTATAATTTTATAGTATTATAAGACAGTATGCTATTCAGGAAAATCCAAATTATATCCAAAAGTTACTAACTGATAGGCATAAAACACAATGTCAGTACTTGTGAGGATGTGGAAAAGCTAGATCATATAGGTAAAAGCGCAAATAGGTATAGCCAATTGGCATTATCTATTAAAATTTTAAATGCCTATATTCTATGACTCAATAATAGCACTTGTTACTGTCTACCCTATAAAGAAATGTTCAATACAATACTGTTTTCAATAGTGAAAGCTGGAAATGATCTACCAGTAATACCATAATCAAACAATAACATTCACAGTAATACAATAATAGTGGGACACTTCAACACGCAACTCACAGCACTAGAAAGATAATTGAGACAGAAAATTATCAAAGAAAACATTAGACTTAAATTGGACTTTGGACTAAATAGACTTAACAGATGTAGGACAGTCTACTCAACAATGACAGTATATACATTCTTTTCACCAACACATGAAAAACACTCTCCTAGACAGACCACGTTAGTCCATAAAAGGAGTCTTAACAAAATTTTTAAAAATCGAAATCATATCAAGTATCTTCTCAGACCACAATGGAATAAAGCTAGAAAACAATACCAACAGGAACACTGGAAGCAGTACAAATACATGGAAATTAAACAGCATGATCCTGAATGATCACTAGGTCAACAAAGAAATTAAGGCAAATTAAAAAATTTTTTGAAATGAATGAAAATTAAACACAACATCAGAAAAACTGTGGGATATAGCAAATGCAGTGTAGAGAGAGAGAAGTTTATAGCCTTAAAAGCCTGCATCAGAAAAGTAGAAAGGTAACAAATCAACAACCTTACATGTACCTCAAGGAACTAGAAAAGTAAGAACAAACCACGCCCAAAGTTAGAAGAAATAACACAGAACTAAATGAAATACAGCCCCCTCCAACAAAAATACACAAAGCATCAGCAAACTGAAAAGTTGGTTTTTGAAAAGATAAACAAAACTGATAAACTATTAGCTAGACTAACCAAGAAGAGAGAAGATCCAAATAAACAGAATCAGAAATGAAAAAGGAATACAACTGACACTATAGAAATACAAAAGATCAAGGATTATAATGATCAACTATACACTCACAACCTAGAAAACCTACAGGAAACGAGTAAATTCCTGGAAACATACAACCTCCTGAGATTGAACAAGAAACAAACTGAATTTCTAAACAAACTAATAATGAGTAGTGAGATTCAATCATAATAAAACATCTCCCAACCAAAAAAAAAAAAAAAAAAAGCCCAGGACCACATGAATTCACAGCCAAATTCTACCAAATATAAAAAGAACACACTGATACAAGTCCTCCCAAAACTATTAAAAAAAAATTAAGGAGGAGTTTATTCTCCCTAACTCATTTTATGAGGCCAGTATTATGCTGATACCAAAACCAGGCAAAGATACAATAAAAGAAGAAAACTACAGACCAATATCCCTAATAAAGTCAGACGCAAAAATCCAAAACAAAAAACAAGTAAATCAAATCCAACAGCACATCAAAAAGATAATACAATAACGGCATGGTGGTTCATGCCTGTAATCCCAACATTTTGGGAGGCTGAGGCAGGAGGATCACTTGAGACCAAGAGATCGAGACAAGCAAGGTCAACAGAGCAAGAGAATCTGTCTCTACAAAAAAAAAAAAAAATTTTTAAATTAGCCAGATGTGATGGCAAAAACCTGTTTTCCCAGCTACTTGGGAGGCTAAGGTGGAAGGACTGCTTGAGACCAGGAGTTTGAGGCTAAAGTGGGCTATGATGACACCACTGCACTCCAGCCTGGAAAACAGAGCAAGACCCCATCCCTTAAAAATAAACAAACAGGCCGAGCGTGATGGCTCACACCTGTAACTCCAGCACTTTGCAAGGCCCAGGTGGGTGGAAAACCTGAGGTCAGGAGTTCGAGACCAGCCTGGCTAACATGGTGGAAACCCGTCTCTACTAAATATACAAAAATTAGCCGGGTGTTGTGGCTCAAGTCTGTGGTCCCAGCTACTTGGGGGTGCTGAGGCAGGAGAATCGCTTGAACCCAGGAAGTGGAAGTTGCAGTGAGCTAGGATCACACCACTGCACTCCAGCCTGGGTGACAGAGCGAGACTCCATCTCAAAACAAACAAACAAATAAATGGCCAGGCACTGTAGCTCACACCTGTAATTCTGGCACTTTGGGAGGCCAAGGTGAGTGAATTGCTTGAGGCAAGGAGTTCGAGACCAGTCTGACCAACATGGTGAAACCCTGTGTCTACCCAAAATAAAAAAATTAGCCAGTCTCACAAGCTGGTCTCAAAATAAATAAATAAATAACTTTTAAAAAATAAACAACAACAAAAAGATAATACATCAAGATCAAGTATGATTTATCCCAGGGATACAAGGATGGTTCAACATACACAAATCCATAAATGTGACACATCATAATAACAGAATAAAGGACAAAAACTCTACAGTCGTTTCAATAAATGTAGAAAAAGCATCTGATAAAATTGATAAAAATCCCCAATAAACTGGGCATAGAAGGAACACACAACATAATAAAGGCCATATATGAAAAACCCACAGCTAACACTATAATGGGAAAAAGCTGAAAGCATTCCCTCTAAGAACTGGAACAAGACAAGGGTTCTCATTTTCACCACTCTTATTCAACATCGTACTGGACATCCTTGCCAGAGTAATCAGGCAAGGGAAAAAAAAAAAAAAGGCATTCAAACTCCAAAAGCAGTAAGTCAACATTTTCCCTGTTTGCTGAGGATATGATCTAGAAAACCCTAAAGACTCCATCAGAAACTCTTGGATTTGACACATGAATTCAGTAAAGATTCAAGATATAAGATTAATATATGAAAACCAGTAATGTTTCTATACACCAATAATCACCTAGCCAAGGATTAAATCAAGAAAGCAATCTCATTTACAATAGCTACAGAAAAAAAAAGAGTGGTGGCTCACGCCTGAAATCACAGCACTTTGGGAGGTCCAGGCTGGAAGACTGCTTGGGTCCAAGGGCTTAAGACCAGCCTGAACAACATAGTAAGACCTTATCTCTACAAAAACCAAAAAGGAAATTAGTCAGGTGTGGTGGTTCATTCCTGTAGTCCCAGCTACTTGGCAAGCTGAGGCAGGAGAATCACTTGAGCCTACCAGGTCGAGGCTACAGTGAGCTCTGATAGTACTACTGTACTCTAGCCTGGACGACAGAGCAAGACCCTGTCAAATAAAATTAAAAATAAGATAAAATAATAAAATCTAAAACAAAATACCTAGGAATATATTTAACCAAGGAAGTAAAAGATCTCTATAAGAATTACTACAGGCCAAGTGCGGTGGCTCACGCCTATCATCTCGGCACTTTGGGAGGCTGAGGTGGGGAGATTTAACTAGAGGCCAGAAGTTCGAGACCAGCCTGGCCAACACGACGAAACCCCATCTCTACTAAAATACAAAAATAAATTCCTTCTTTCCTTCCTTCCTTCCGTCCTCCCTCCCTCCCTCCCTTCCTTCCTCCCTCCCTCTTTTTGTTGAGACGGTCTCCCTCTGTTGCCCAGGCTGGAGTGCAGCAGCATGGTCTCAGCTCGCTGCAACCTCCCTGCCTCGGGCTCCCGTGATTCTCCTGCCTTGGCCTGCCGGATGCCTGGGATTGCAGGCACACACCACCACACCTGGCTGGTTTTTCTATTTTTGGTGGAGACGGGGTTTCGCCGTGTTGGCCAGGCTGGTCTCCAACTCCTGACTTCGAGTTATCTGCCCGCCTTGGCCTCCCGAAGTGCTGGGCTTGCAGACGGAGTCTCGCTCACTCAATGCTCAATGTTGCTCAGGCTGGAGTGCAGTGGCGTGATCTCGGCTCCCTGCAACCTCCACCTCCCAGCCGCCTGCCTTGGCCTCTCAAAGTGCTAAGATTACAGCCTCTGTCCGGCCGCCACCCCATCTGGGAAGTGAGGAGCGTCTCTGCCTGGCCGCCCATCGTCTGGGATGTGAGAAGCGCCTCTGCCTGGCCGCCCCGTCTAGGAAGTGAGGAGCACCTCTGCCCGCCCCATCTGGGAAGTGAGGAGCGCCTCTGCCCGGCCGCCCCGTCTGGGAAGTGAGGAGCGCCTCTGGCCGGTGGCCCATCGTCTGGGAAGTGAGGAGCACCTCTGCCTGGCCGCCCCATCTGGGATGTGAGGAGCGCCTCTGCCCGGCTGCCACCCCTTCTAGGAAGTGAGGAGCGCCTCTGCCTGGCGGCCTGTCTGGGACGTGAGGAGCGCCTCTGCCCGGCCGCCCCGTCTGGGACTTGAGGAGCGCCTCTGCCCGCCCGCCCCGTCTCGGAAGTGAGGAGCGCCTCTGCCCGCTACCCCGTCTGGGAAGTGAGGAGCGTCTCTGCCTGGTCACCCCGTCAGGGAAGTGAGGAGCGCCTCTGCCTGGCCGCCACCCCGTCTGGGAAGTGAGGAGCGCCTCTGCCTGGCGGCTATGCAACCTTCCAAGTGTGGAGTGACAGCCTTCGTTGTAGAATGAACGAAGACACTGGCACTGATTATATAACACCTTGGCAGCTATCTCAAGTCATTGATGGTGGAGGTATTGGAATTACAGAAGAAAGCAAACACACAAATTTGACTAAAGGCGATTTTGTGACTTCTTTCTATTGGCCCTGGCAAACCAAGGTTATTCTGGATGGAAATAGCCTTGAAAAGGTGATATATATATATATGAACATATCTGATTTTTTTCCCTGTATAATTCTTACTTTGTGCATTTGATATTCAGTTGTGTTTGTAATCACGGAAAAATAAAAGCATATATATATATATAAAAAAAAAATTACCTGGGCCTGGTGGTGGGTGTCTGTAATCCCAGCTACTCGGGAGGCTGAGACACAAGAATCACCTGAACCTGGGAGGCGGAGGTTGCAGTGAGCCCAGATCGCACCACTGCACTCGCACTCCAGCCTGAGCAACGGAGGGAGACTCCATCTCAAAAAAAAAAAAAAAAAAAAAAAGACATAGGAGACTCCAAAAAGGTGGGGTTTGAAAAATATCTACTGGGTACAATGTTTACTCTTCCAGTGATACATTAAAACCCCAGAATTCACACTATGTGTAAGAAATGTGTACTTTTTTTTTTTTTTTTGAGACTGAGTTTCGCTCCTGTCGCCCAGACTGGAGTGCTATGGCATAATCTCGGCTCACTGCAACCTCCATCTCCAGGGTTCAAGCAATTCTCCTGCTTCAGCCTCCCAAGTGGCTGGGATTACAGGTGCATGCCACCATGCCGGACTAATTTTTGTATTTTTGGTCAAGATGGTGTTTCACCATGTTGGCTTGGCTGGTCTCGAACTACAGATCTCAAGTGATTGCCCGCCTCGAACTCTCAACGTGCTGAAATTACAGGCGTGAGCCACTGCACCCAGCCAAAAAAGGTGAACTTCTAAAAAAATAACTTTACATTAATATTTATATTCTTTTCCTTTTTTTTGTGTGCCAAGGTCTCACTCTGTTGCCCAGGCTGGAGTGCAGTGGTGTAACCATTGCACTTTGTAGCTCTGACCTCCTGGGCTCAAGGATCCTTCTGCCTCACATTCCAGAGTAGGTGGGATTACAGGCACATGCCACCATGTCAATTTTTTCTATTTTTTCGTAGAGTTGGGGTTTCACCATGTTGCCCAGGCTGGTCTCAAACTCCTAAGCTCAGGCAATCTACCTGCCTTGACCTCCTAACGTGTTACGATTACAGTGATTAATATTTCAAATAGATTACCCTGAAAAAAAAAAACTTTCCTTGTAAGGCTATAGTTTCTTTTGACCATTTCTCTCCTTCCCCATTCTTGTTTGTTTGTTTTTTGAGACGGAGTCTTGCTCTGTCACCCAGGCTGGAGTGCAGTGGCACGATCTTGACTCACTGCAAGCTCCGCCTCCCGGGTTCATGCCATTCTCCTGCCTCAGCCTCTCAAGTAGCTGGGACTACAGGTGCCCGCCACCATGCCCAGCTAATTTTTTAATTTTAATTTTTAGTAGCGACGGGTTTTCACTGTGTTAGCCAGGATGGTCTCAATTTCCTGACCTCGTGATCCGCCCACCTCAGCCTCCCAAAGTGTTGGGATTACCAGCGTGAGCCACTGAGCCCGGCCTCCTTCCCCACTCTTTTACCAGGTACATCATTTTGATATACATCCATCTAATCCATTTTCTACATGATGATATTTCTATGTGTGTACTATTATGTGGATTAGGTATTATCATCCCCACTGTGTGTATGAGAAACTATTTACTAAGTTGCACAAGCAGCTAAATAGGAAGTAAGAAGACCAACAGTGAAAACCTGGTACATTTAGCTTTAGTGCTTTTCCCATTATCCCATGATACTTCCTGAACTGTCCAGTATGGCAGCTACTGGCCACACGCTATCTGAATTTTAACTAAAATGTAAGAAAACTAAGAATTCAGTTCTTCAGTTGCACTAACCACATTTCAAGTGTCCAATAGCCACACAAGTCCTTAATGAATGGCATAGATACAGAGTGTTTTCATCACAACAAAAAATTCTTTTGGATAGTATCATCTTCAAGAGACAAATTCCTGACATTCTGTTTTATAAATACAAGCCAGGAAAGGCATGTGGATATGGGGATTCCCCAAAACAAAAACATTTTTTAAAAAAAGCATAAGAAGTGGGTAGGCCAGGTGCAGTGGCTCACGCCTGTAATCCCAGCAGTTTGGGAGGCCGAGGCAGGTGGATCACCTGAGGTCAGGAGTTCAAGACCAGCCTAGCCAACATGGCAAAACCCCGTCTCTACTAAAAATACAAAAATAGCCAGATGTGGTGGTGTGCGCCTGTAATCCCAGCTAATCGGGAGGCTGAGGCAGGAGAATCGCTTGAACTTGGGAGGTGGAGGTTGCAGTGAGCCAAGATCACGCCACAGAGTTGAAGGCTGCAGTGACCTATGAGCACACCACTGCACTCCAGCCCAGGTGACAGAGAAGACTATGAAGAAGAAAAAAGAAAAAATATATAGTTACATCATATTCACACGTAAGCAAAAGGGCATAGAGAAAACAAGACAGCTCCTCTGAAATAAATGAAACATGCTATTCCCTCTTATTTAACTGATATCTATTTTATCTATTGAGTTAGCATTAGGAGAGGCCAACTGGGAATCTTACATTATGGAAACAGAAGAAGATATTCTCTTCATATCAAGGAGTATGAAGGCAAAAGCTAGCAAAACAAGGTAATAATAAGCACTGGCCCACGAGACTGGGATTAGTCCAAAAAATGTGAGAGATAAAATTGTGTGTTTATTTTACAAAAATCTTTAAAATTTTAAAAAGAACTTTAAATTTCATTACTGTACTTCAAAAATATCTCGATATCAAATTTCTTCATTTTAAACTAAAAATATCAAGTTTTTTGTATTTCTGTATTTTTCTTGACAACCATTAGTTATGTAAGTATGCTTTTCAAGTCAAATTCTATATTAATGCATATGACAATCTATGCCTATGTCTGGAACCTGACATGTGTTATTTATATCGGATTTATTATTATTATTATTATTATTTTTGAGATGGAGTCTCACACTGTTGCCCAGGCTGGAGTGGAGTGGTGTGATCTCGGCTCACTGCAACCTCCGCCTCCCGGATTCAGGCAATTCTCCTGCCTCAGCCTTCCACATAGCTGGGATTACAGGCGCCCGCCACCACACCTGGCTAATTTTTTTGTATTTTTAGTAGAGACAGGATTTCACCATGTTGGCCAGGCAAACTCTTGACCTCAGGTGATCCACCCGCCTCAGCCTCCCAAAGTGCTGGGATTACAGGCGTGAGCCACTGTGCCCAGCCTTATTATTATTATTTTTTTAAAGATTTTGAAGACCCCCCCCCTTCAAGAGGAGAACTTGGAAAACTAATGGAGAGCTGATTTATGCTCTCCTTTTAAGACATGTGCTTTTATTGTAAATTAATGTGTACCGGTGGTCAGCAAGCAACAAGAATGGATAAAGATAATAAACCCTTAATGAAAACCTGCCTGTTAAAGCACAAAACAACATAAAAACTATTTCAATCTTGAATTCTTTAATTCTATTTTTGCCATGAAGAGCTTCATCAGAAAACCCTTAGGTGTCTTTAAATTTAGCTCCTTTACACATACTTCATTGTTATTACAGGATTCAATGTGCTGCCTGCCTGACAAAGAAAGAACAGAGGCACACTGTTATGCAACACCATGTCTCCAAGTGCAGCTTGCAGCTCCTTTACTCAGCAAGCACCAAATGCATGTTTAATCAGTATTACAGCTTACAACCAGGCAAGTAAAGTCACTATCCTTCCAATCCTCAAAAGGGCCTGTTTGCTGAATTATGCATAGCTTGAAGACTATCTTGGAATTATCATCAACAGCTACAGATGCAGGTGTGTGACATTACAAAACTTATGCCAATAAACAATTTTTTTCATTTTTATAGTAGTAACTGGTAGTAGAGAGAGGAATAAAATCACTTTACGCATTTGGAACTAAAACATTTCAATGGGGAAAAGTATCTTCAAACAGCTGAAAAGAAAAAGAACAGTGTAAAGGTTCATCAGGCAGAAAATTCAAGAGAAATAACCATGAACATTAGCATTTTGGAGGAAATATGTGATTCAGCATATACAAAAACCTAAAAATACTAAAAAATAGAGCCTATTTACAGTGTGACTTATTACTTGCAGAGGCTAGCAATTTACATCAAATAGTTACAGTGAAATTTACCATGGATTACTAACAGTGAAGATACATCCCTTCAGGATATACTGAAAACATTTGCCATCTTTGATATGAAGCTTGTCCAGATTTTGTTTGGAAGCCCTCCATGAAGAGAAAAGGTTCATTCATCACTATTGTGGCCTAAAGCAACATATCTGATAACACTTTACTCCTGATGCAATGTAGGGTAAGCAGCACTTCTCTTTTAATTATTTTAAAACTCTGACATTTAGTAACTCCATTATTTTAAGCTTAAATATGTGATGTGTTTAATCTGTGGAAATAAATCTTTTATTAAGAAGAGATAAACTGCTATTAATTGCTTTTTCAAAATATTAGTAAAATGGAATTAATTGCAATACTAGATTATAAAATTAATGACACAATGATCCCCTAATCTTCAAAGGAAAAAATTATTCAAATCCCTATTCTGCTCAACTACTCCCCAAAAGAGTTGCTTTAAAAAGGAGTTGATGTTCTAAACTTACCGAATTGTATACACTAAGTACAAGAAGTATTTTGTATATAAATTACAGTTCACATTAAATACATCAGCCTAGTTAGATATGTAAAAATTTTTAAGTATCTTTGTAGCTACTAAATATAGAATACATAAATGGCAGAATCTAACTTCCACATTTTCATCATATTTTCGGCTCTTTAGCCCAAATGTTAAAAATAACAGATTTTAAATTCTATTAAAATACACTCATTTACTATCATTTTCCAACACATTAACAGACTAAAGTAGGACTGCACACTAAAAAACTAAGCAAGAAATGCAACACGTATAATAAATACATTTACTAGCTCTGTGCTAGTAAATACATTTTCTAGCAATTTTCTAGTATGTACTAGTATTTCTAATAAATACATTTTCTAGCAATTTGCTTCACAATCATTCTCTTTTTCTCTAGATGAAGACATTTTCTGGGAAAACTGGTCATCACTACAGCAGAAGATGTTAAGAAGCAAGAAGAGAAGGAAGAAAAAGAAGAATCTATCTTGACTATGTTAGGTATAGCTGGAACAGTACTTAACCTCTTAGTGATTGTTTTTGTCTACATCCATACCACACTCTGAAGGTCTCGTTCAAGGGACAGCATTCAGGGCAAAACCTGGCTCTAACAAGAAAGATTTAGAAGACTATCCTTTAAAAGCACACCTCCAGAATATTAAGACATACATCCCAGGGTAACTCCCTTGCTCTAAGAGCAATTACTATATGATGCTTCCAGCTTGAGGAATAAAATTATAACAAAGCAAACAGGCAAATTTTAACTTTACACAGAGGAAAAAAACAGAGTACAAAGCAATGAATATGGACACTGAAGACAGACTACTCCAAGACATACAAGATTTAGTAATGTATACAACACACAACAGCAAAAATGCCACAACCATTTTTCTAAGAGTACATATAAAATACATATTAATTAAAATAAAACTGCATTTAGGTTTGAGTTTTCCTTAAGCCTCTAGTAATCTACTTAATACAGGAAAGGGAAATTTAGTCAGTATGGGAAAGAAGACTATGAAAATGTTTAGAAAAATGAAGTTTTAGTTAGCATTAATGAACACTGAATATTTTAAAAACTGTCTTTGGAAATTATGTTTTAGTAACTCAAAGGAAATGAGCCTTAGCATGACCTTTGGTAGTTAAGCAGTTGTAAAGACAAGGCCACATAGAAAAATAAAGACTACATAGAAAAGAAACTTTCTTGTTTCAATAAAGTATTGACATTATTTCTCTGACAAATGTGGGTAATACAAAATAAAACTACCATTGTTAACATTTTAATATATTCTCTAAGTAAACTGGAGTAACTCTTTCTTTCTTTTTGTTTTTTGAGATGGAGTCTTGCTCTGTCACTCAGGTTGGAATGCAGTGGCTCATTCTCGACTCACTGCAACCTCTGCCTCCCAGGTTCAAGTAATTCTCGTGCCTCAATCTCCCAAGTAGCTGGGACTATAGGTGCCCGTCCACCACACCCGGATAATTTTTGTATTTTTAGTTTCGCCATGTTGGCCAGGCTGGGCTCAAACTCCTGACCTCAGGTGATCTACCCACCTTGGCCTCCCAAAGAGCTGGGATTAGAGGCTTGAGCCACCGTGCCTGGCCTGTAGGACTTTTTTAAAGCATTTCATGATTTAACATAAAAACATCTAGTTTGCATAACAATTATATAGCGGAAATACAACTGGCATAAACAAATCTGGAAACAAACACAACTCACTCAACTGGGATGTTTCAGAGAAGAAATGGAGAGTTATGGCTAATCTGGTAGGTAGTTATGTGGAAATCTGATTAAGCTTTTCTTAATAGCTGGACTACAGTGTGAAAGGTGACAATATAAGGATTAGGTACATGAGCAGCTCATAGGAAAGAAAGGACTACTCTGGGTAGTCAAGAATGGTATCCTTGAAGTGTTTGAGAAGTGAACTAATACTTAATCTTTACAAATCTGTACAAATCAAAGCAATTCAAAACCCATCTAAATTTTAATTTAAGCAACCTGTCCTCCCCTTATAAAACTTACCAGTCATAATTATTTAACACATAGAGTGATATATTCTATACCAAAGTTATTTCCACATTGGATGCCCTTGACAAAAATGAAAACTCTAAATAAAAAGAATTAACATTTGTTGATAAGCACTTACGTTATACTGAGTCACTATCAACATGCCTTGCTAGTGACCATATATAGAAATAAATACATTAAACGTGGGCAAGTGTTTTAAATTTTATTGGTACTGCTCAGCTAATTGTCACAAAAACTAGAGCCATATTAAAATACTACTAAAATATACTTTGGGCTAAAAATAAAGTGGCAGGTTACTCTACTTTTTTTTTCTGATATAGGGTCTACTCTGACACCCAGGCTGGAGTGTAGTGGTGTGATCACGGCTTACTGCAGCCTCACCCTCCTGGGATCCCACCTCCCGCGTAGCTGGGACTACAGGTGAGTGTTGATTTTTTGTTTTTTGTAGAGACACGGTCTAAGTTGCCCAGGCTGGTGATCCTCATGCTTCAGCCTCCCAAAGTGCTGGGATTGCAGGTGTGAGCCACCACACCTGGCCTGCTACTTTACTTAGTAGAATAATCTGATAGATTATTTTATTTTATTTATTTTATTTTTTTGAGATGGAGTCTTGTCTGTCGCCCAGGCTGGAGTGTAGTGGCTCACTGCAACCTCGGCCTCCGGGTTTTCAAGCGATTCTCCTGCCTCAGCCTCCTGAGTAGCTGGGATTACAGGCACGCACCACCACACCCCGCTATTTTTGTATTTTTAGTAGAGACAGGGTTTCACCATGTTGGTCAGGCTGGTCTCGAAGTCCCGACCTCATGATCCACCCGCGTCAGCCTCCCAAAGTGCTGGGATTATAGGTGTGAGTCACTTCACCCGGCCTATTTTATTTTTTAATAGAGATAAAGTCTCACTATGTTGCCCAGGCTGATCTCAAACTCCTGAGCATAAGCAATCCTCTCATCTTGGCCTCCCAAAGGGATTACAGGCATGAACCACCACCACAGCTCCCAGACTCTTCATTAAAACAGTACAAAGAAATGGCATAATTTGACCGTTTCAAATGAACTATTACCATGAAAACTATAAATAAGGAAATACAGTTAAGTATCATGTTACAATAGCTCGATAATTTTTCATTATCCGTTTCTCAGGCAGTGTATATCAACAAAATAAAGTAATTTTATAAATAACAAAAATTATATATTTTCTATTGGTATCAAACCTTATCTTTTCCTGTAAGAGCACTAATACAATTTCTATGTCCTTTTTAATTTGGAGAGCCCTGAGACCTAGCAAGATGGCTAGGTTTCCAACTGCACATCTACTTTGATGTAACTACTAAGTAATTTGAATTTAATAAATATGGTCATATTTAAATTAAGACATCTGTCATAACAACAAAACTAATCTTATTCTCAAACAGTATACTCATAAAATTAAATACCTACTCTTAAAGAAACATATCTAAAGGTAACATAAAATAATAAAAAGAGCTTTAAACACACAAAATACACTGTGAGAAAAATCAGATGGTATATCAAAATGCAGTAATGGGTTTTGACACATTATAGTTTGTTATAAAACTGTCAAACCAATATTAGGGAAATTAAAAATTTTAATCCTAGTATATACCATCATTTAACTAAGATAACCAGCCAAATCAGTAGATACTTTATAATTTTCCCAATGAAGTCCTGTGCCTGCTCTCATGTCCACCTTACTCTAACACATCACTTACTCATTTTTCTTTTTCATAATGACAAGATCCATTTATATCTTGCTTCTAAACTTGAAAATGAGTTTAATAATCACCATGTTACTGCTAACCAGTTAAGCTTGAGCAACTGAATAAATTTCTCTAGATTTCATTTGTTCTTTTCTAATCTGTGAATTGTCAGATTAACCAGGATAACAGCAATTTCCCTTGATAATCTAAAAGAATATTCATCCCCATATAAGACCACTATTAGGCCGGGCGCGGTGGCTCAAGCCTGTAATCCCAGCACTTTGGGAGGCCAAGGCGGGCGGATCACGAGGTCAGGAGATCGAGACCATCCTGGCTAACACGGTGAAACCCCGTCTCTACTAAAAATACAAAAAATTAGCCGGGTGTGTTGGTGGGCGCCTGTAGTCCCAGCTACTCGGGAGGCTGAGGCAGGAGAACGGCGTGAACCCGGGAGGCGGAGCTTGCAGTGAGCCGAGATCGCGCCACTGCACTCCAGCCTGGGGCACAGAGCAAGACTCTGTCTCAAAAAAAAAAAAAAGACCACTATTAAAAAGGTAAAGATTTATTTCAGTAAGAATTTGTAGCATACCCCACTAAGTTAATGGCAAATAATTTAATGTGTGCTGAGACTTAATATGCTCTTTTCTCAAAAAAGGAACATACTATTTTCTAAAATAGGTGAGGGTCTCTAAAGTAACATTCTGCCTGTTAACATTAACATCTGAATATTACCAAATACTTCTTAAAATGAAACAGGATCTCCATCTAGTGGCCAGTGGGGTAACTCCATACTATACAGGGGCTAGAGAAAAAATGATTCCGGCCTACAAAATGCAACTTTCAGAATACCATTTGTTATGAAAAGTGGAAGTGAAATGTTGAGAGAGAAATTAAAATGAACAAATAATTAGTATATTTTCCTATCTAGAACACTAACAGATGTCTTTATTTTAGTAAGCAACAAGAAACCAATTATTAAAGCATCAAACTTACTATTTTGAGTAACTGGAACCATGATGTTAACCTTTGATAAATCTGATGAATTAAGCCTAAATATGAAGATTTATGTTTCTGCTGTAATGCCACCAAACGCTTTTTTTAAAGTATCCATTCACTTACAGGCCGGGTGGTGGCTCACGCCTGTCTGTAATCCCAGCACTTTGGGAGGCCGAGGTGGGTGGATCACTTGAGGTTAGGAGTTCGAGACTGGCCTGGCCAACGTGGTGAAACCCTGTCTTTACTAAAAACACACAAAAAATTAGCAGGGTGGGTGGTGGGTGCCTATAGTCCCAGCTACTCGGGTGGCTGAGGCATGAGAATTGCTTGAACCCGGGAGGCGGAGGTTGCTGTGAGCCAAGATCATTATCACTGCACTCCAGCCTGGGCGACAGAATGAGACTCCGTCTCAAAAATAAAATAAAAAATAAGTCTCCATTCTTTTACGTATCTAAATTTTCCTCTCCACCCATTTTAAGATCTACAAAAAGAGGTCAAAATAGTAGGAAAACTACTGTTAAGTCACAAAAATTTTATGCTAGAAACAGTGAATTCAAAAAGATGAAATATCAGAAATTTATCTTTTTTTTTTTTTTTCTTGAGACACAGTTTCACTCTTGTCACCCAGGCTGGAGTGCAGTGGCGCCATCTCGGCTCACGGCAACCTCCACCTCCTGGGTTCAAGTGATTCTCCTGCCTCAGCCTCCAGAGTAGCTGGGATTACAGGCATGTGCCACCACACCTGGCTAATTTTGTATATATATATATATATATTTTTTTTTTTTTTAGTAGAGACGGGGTTTCTCCATGTTGGTCAGGCTGGTCTCGAATTCCCAACCTCAGGTGATCCACCTGCCTCGGCTTCCCAAAGTGCTGGGATTACAGGTGTGAGCCACCGTGCCTGGCCAGGAATTTATCTTAAGAATATTAAATGTATAAAGCTCTGGATACATAAATGTTCCCAGTAGCATCTAATAATTTTAAATTTTACAAATTAAAGTAACAATCTAAAAGTAAATTGTTTAAATAATGGCATAGCCATTATTATGCAAGTAAAAAGTTCTTAGGCAATTATTTAATGACTAAATACAATATACTTAACGATTAAATCACTAAATATAATCAGTGCCTACCTCTGGAGAATAGGATCTGTGTCTCAGTTACAGAATTGTGACAAGTTAGTAATGGAAAAAAGGTTGTCCTTTCCCCTAAGGAGCTTGTATGCTCCCTCTATTCTGGTAATAATTTTACAACTAACAATATTCTCTTTTTACCTTTGATGCAAAGATGTTCAGAACTAAAACTGAAGATCAATTTTATGTGCAATTATTGTTGATCCTTATGGTCAGCTTAGTATTATCATTTAATATGTTCAGGCCAGTTTTTAAACTTCTATTGAAATAAAACAGACTTAGCTAACCAGCTACATAGTAAACTCATTAATATGAGAACTTGAAGGTTTTATTAAAATGAGGAGCAGACTCTGGTATTCATCTCAATCTTTAACAGTAATTAAACATTAATGTTTAAAGATTACAAAGTATCTAACGTATACCTGTAGCCAGAAAGTAAGAGCAAAAAGGGTGTGGGACAGTAATAAGAAATCACAATTGATATTTAAAATTAATGGCAGACCAATCTCTGCACTGAAAGTAGGGCATAAACTAGTGTATTCCTATACTTTCTTGTCTTGCTCACCAATCATTTAAAAACATGTTATAGAAAGAAAATGTGCATTATTTTACTAAAGTTCTCAGAAAAGCCTATTACGTTAGGCCTGCATTTTTTTCTATCATCTGCTAGCAATATAAGCATATCATCCCTTGAATACAATGTCTCAGGCAAAATTATGAGGACTACTCTCACACTTACAATCTGTAGAATATTCTATAAAATAAATGGTTATATTCTGTAAAAATATCAGTATTATGAAAGATAAAGATAGGCTAGGAACTCTTCCAGATTACAGGAGAAGAAAAGGACATGACAACTAAATGAAGTAAAAAATGGTGGAGTGGATCCTATCACATACCTCAACTTCCACATTGTCGAAAATAATACTATATACACAAGTGAAAAAATTGGAAAATAAACTTTAAACTAATTTTCCAAAATAGAAATTTTACTAAGTCTAAGGAAGACTCTGGCTAATTTGTTCAGGTTTTTAAATGCCACTTAAGGCAGGGTGTGTTGGCTCAGGGCTGTAATTCCAGCACTTTTGGAGGCCAAGGTGGGCAGATCACATGAGGCCAGGATTTGAGGCCAGCCTGGCTAACATGGTGAAACCCTATCTCTACCCAAAATACAAAAATTAGCCGGGCATGCTGCTGCATGTCTGTAATCCCACCTACTCAGGAGGCTAAGGCAGGAGAATTGCTTGAACCTGAGAGGTGGAGGTTGCAATAAGCCAAGATCACGCCACTGCATTCCAGCATGAGTGACAGAGGGAAACCCTATCTCAAATAAATAAATAGTAGCCACTTAAAAAATTATTACTATTCTAACCAAAACTGATAACTAATTATATATTTATATTTACTTACATAATTATATATGTACTTATATACTTATATTTACTTATATAATATTACGCTGTGTTTTCCTGAAAACAATCCATATTTAATATCATTTAGGAGGCATGCTACCGTTTAACCTACTGACTACAAGTTACATCATTTTATCTTAATATAAGGTATTATCTCAAAATAAGTATTTGTTACCACATCCAAATACATCAATTAGAATTAACCACTGGACAAGTTACCAAATTCAAGAACATCTAAAGCCTGATGAAAGAAATTTCTTTTTTCCAGGAAAATAATAAATCACAAAAGAAAGGTCAAACTTTGATCTGTCACATTAAATTTCTAAAATAGTTCCAAGAGCCAGGTGTGGTGGCTCACGCCTGTAATCCCAGCACTTTGGGAGGCTGAGGCGGGTGGATCACAAGGTCAGGAGATCGAGACCATCCTGGCTAACATGGTGAAACTCCATCTCTATTAAAAATACAAAAAATTAGCCTGGCGTGGTGGCAGGCGCCTGTGGTCCCAGCTACTTGGGAGGCTGAGGCAGGAGAATGGTGTGAACCCGGGAGGCGGAGCTTGCAGTGAGCGGAGATGGCGCCACTGCACTCCAGCCAGGGAGACAGAGCAAGACTCCGTCTCAAAAAAAATAAATAAATAAATAAATAGTTCCAAGATACAATATCTAAGTCTCTGCAATTCCATACATTTACCAAAAATCAGTTTAACATACACACCTTCCCAGGAAGTGCACTTACATGAACAGCAATTACTGTAAATATTATGTAAATAATCCTGGATTTCCTTTTCAACAATGAACCATAAAGATAAAAGCTCAGTGTTATAAGAGAGTCAATTTCAGACCAAAACAGAAATTTAAAATTTTTGGTAGGTCATATCTTCACAGTATAAGGATTAAGAAAATAATACTTTAATAATAGAGAAGTGAGATAAAGAGAAACCTATCTCACCCTATTCAATTGTTCTATACAATCTAAAATTAAAATTCATAGTCTCAAACATTTTAATAAAAAAATATATTATGCATTTGACATCTACTTTTTAAAAAAGGCCAGTCTGATGTATCAAACAGGTCAATCTAAACAAACAAAAAAATCAGTCTAATACTTTCATGAAGGAGTTTGAGACAGACTGGGAAATAGCACATTTTTAAAGGACAACAATCTTCCTGATACTGGGGAATACGGGCAATAATCCCTTCAAATACTAATATTTTTACCAGACATCCAACTGTGTCACTTAGCTGCTACCAACCACAAAATAGACTACCAAGATTCATTCCCATTGTTTCCCTTATCTGTTCTTCCTTAATAAATTAATGAAATACATACAATTTTCATGAGTAAGAAGATAAATAAAGACAGAGGTAAGAATATGAGTAAAACAGAGTTGTAACAATAAATAATAAAGGTTTTGGCTGAAAGAAATAGATGTTAACTGCTTGTTTCCCTTGGAAATATCTATACATTTCTGAACATGTAACTTTCTATTCTTAGGAAAAGAACACATTTCTTAGATAATTCCATAACCAAGGAAATAATAAACTATATTATTCAATCAATAATCAGTTGTATACTGGCAAAACAAGCAGCTACAGTACTTTTATTATTGAATTTTAAGAAATTAATCATCTACTTATCAAGTACCTATGGACTTGATTTATGTTATCTTCCTTTCTTCAAAAATAACTGTTGTCTGCAATAGTGTTGGACAAAAATATTTAAAATCCATAGAAGTTTGACCATATTCAGATCAGAATGATGTCATGAAGTTGTTAGCCTTTGTCCTATCATTTTCAGTTACAGATGTTTAAAAGGAAAAAAGCGTACTTTCACCTTTCACAGATAAAGACAAAGGAATAATGAAACTTTTATTATTCTGTGTTCTATGGTAAGTGATGACACAGTATCAAATTAAGGGCACCAAAAACCAACTAAATATTTCCAGAATACTTTTTAGGAAATAAATCCATCAAGTATTTCAATTGAAGCTTACTATTAGACAATGATAAAATAAGCAAACAAAATTATTCACCCACAGAGACATTTACAGGGATTATTTACCTGAATCATTTCGTAGATAAGATGACATGGCTGGGATGAGGCAGGACTGACTGAGAAGCTCGAGAAGTACAGAAGGAAGGGCATTACTGTTCTGCCCTCTACTCTCATGAGATGACTGAGCTTCTCCATTTACCGTACTACTGACAGGATTTATGTAACTGGCAAGAACCTAAAAATTGTTGAAATTAATTTGGATTTCAGTTTCACATACTTCAAAAGTTTTTATTGTAGGTTAGAAATTCAATCTGAATACTAAGAGTACATATTTTCTACTTAATCAGTATCTTATACTATGTTTTAAAATAATTATTTGTTTAAATTTTCAAAAGAGAAGGATCTGTTTTGTCTGAGAGTGTTGCTTACAAAGGATGGTACACTACATACGACTAGACATATAAAAGCAATACAACTACAAACATAAAAATGTAGTAGCAACTCTGTATTACTTACATATTTTATTGAATAGATTCAATTCAGTTTGAGGGTAACAAAATCTTAGAAGTTTATACGAGAAGGAGCATTCTAGAGTTGCAGAAGACACATTCAAAGCACTGACCAACTTTAATTAGCTGATGCAGGAAGCAAAGCTAATCTTTTCATTAAGTATTTCCCCTATACATTTCTGTGGTATAAAGACTTTCTATTCTTGTTCAACTTGCCTGAATCTAGAAAAGTTATTTATTTATCTATTTATTTTTTTGAGACGGAGTTTCGCTCTAATCGCCCAGGCTGGAGTGCAATGGCGCAATCTTGGCTCGCTGCGACCTCTGCCTCCCGGGTTTAAGTGATCCTCCTGCCTCAGCCTCCTGAGTAGCTGGGATTACAGGCATGTGCCACCAAGCCCAGCTAATCTTTCTATTATTAGTAGAGGCAGGGTTTCACCATGTTGGCCAGGCTGGTCTCAAACTCCTGACCTCAGGTGATCCACCCACCTCGGCCTCTCAAAGTGCTGGGATTACAGGCATGAGCCACCGCGCCTGGCCGAAAAGTTATTTTAAAAAATGTAAGCAACCATGAACCTGGGAGGCGAAGGTTTCAGTGAGCCGAGATCATGCCATTGCACTCCAGCCTGGGCCACAGAGTGAACTCCGTCTCAAAAAAAAAAAAAAGAAAGAAAGAAAAAGGTAAGCAACCAAAATGCGTATAAATAAATAACACTTAAAAAAAAAAAAAAATGTCCAGATACAACATATTAAACAAGAAAATGCCTGTAGGAAGATGCATCTTCCAGCTACTGGATAATTTTATCCCTGCCACTTTCCTCTCAGTGAAGAAGCTAGTTGAGAGGGAAAAAATACAGAATTACAAGTAAGCAAGAACAATCTTTATCCAGTGGTATCTTAGAATGCACCGGGAAGAAGGACCACAAGTGGGCATAAACATAGCTGAGGAAAGTTGGATTAGTTATCAATATTTTAAAATAATAAATACAAAACAAAAATCATTATCATGAACAATATCAAGTTTACAAATATACCTGCAGAAGGCAGGTAACATGTTCCTCTTCCAGCCTTTGCTTAGTCAAGGCTTGTTCCACATCCCACCCAGAAGCTGTAGAGCCTGTTCCAAAGCCAGTCCCTTTGGCCCAATATAACTGTTGTTCTTCTGTTGATGTAGGGTTATGAGAGCTTGACACCTGTGGCTTAAAATAACAAAAAATGAAAATCCATTACAATTTGTTTTTGCTTATCTTCAAAAATATTTATCACTGGGAAAGTAAAATCATGAAGCTACTATGGAAAACAGTTTGGTGGCTGCTCAAAAAAATTGAACACAGATTTTCTGTATGACCCAGCAATTCTACTTCTAGTATTAAAACAGATAAAAACTGGTACTGAAATAGACACACACGTTTACAGCAGCACCATTTAAAAAAAAGATGAAAATAGCCTAGATGCCAACCAACAGATGAATGGATCAACAAACAGGATATTTATTGAGCCATTAGAAGAAATGAAGTACTGATATATGCTACATGAATAAACCTAGAAAACATTATACTAAATGAAAGAAGACAGACACAAGGAACAACACATTACATGATTCAATTTATATGCAATATCCAAAACAGGTAAATGCATGGAGACAGAATGCAGATTGGTAATTGCCAGGGGCTGGGGGAAGGGGTAAATGGAGAGAAACTGCTTATATTTAAGAATGAATGAATGAATAAATACATAAATAAATACAAATTTTCAAATATTTATCAAGAAAAGAAGGGATAAATCACCCTAGAGCCTAAAAAGTCAATGACTCAAAATTGAATTGAGAAAACAGTGAAAAGAATACAGATATGAGATCTTTTTAGGATAAATATAGCAAAAGAGTATCTCAACTATTCCTGACCCTTTGCATGTTTATATACATTTTATAATTGGCTTGTAAACTTCCTCCAAAATGAACCTGGAATTGTATCAAACTTAAGGATTGATCTGGGAAGAAATAATATTAATGCACTATCATATCTAACCCACTGAAGATATACATGAGTACAGACAGATTCAACTGCCTTAGCCTCCCAAGTAGCTAGAAATATAGGTGTGAGCCACCAGGCCCAGCTAATTTTTGTAATATTAATAGAGATGGAGTTTCACTATGCTGGCCAGGGTGGTGTTGAAATCCTGACCTTAAGTGATCTGCCTACCTCCACGTCCCAAAGTGCTGAGATTACAGACATGAGCTACCATGCCCGGCCAAAAATTTCATAAAGAGGTATTATACATATTTTTCAGATTTACTCATATTTTCTATTTTTGGTGCTATTCTAAAATATATCTTTATAAAGCTCATTTTATGACTGTTGCTAGTATGTAGAAATTAATTTTTATATACTGACCCCATGTTGTATTATTAATAAACTCACTTACGCCATTAATTATTTTGGTTTTTTGTTTGTTTGTTTTTTTTTTGAGACACAGTTTCACTCTTGTCTCCCAGTCTGGAATGCAACGGTGCAATCTCGGCTCACTGCAACCTCCACCTCCTGGGTTCGAGTGATTCCTGCCTCAGCCTCCCGAGTAGCTGGGATTACAGGCGCCCACCACCATGTCCAGCAAATTTTTGCATTTTTAGTAGAGATGGGGTTTCAGCATGTTAGCCAGGCTAGTCTTGAACTCCTGACCTCAGGCTATCCACCCACCTCAGCCTCCCAAAGTGCTGGGATTACAGGCGTGAGCCACCTCACCCAGCCTATTCTGGTATGTTCTACCATACAATTAAATCATATTGAAATAATGAGGAATTTTTTTCTTTCTTTCTTGAATTTCCTGTCTTACTGCACTGGCTAGATCAACACCCACAACCCCCATTCTATCGTATTATTCTTAAAAGTTCAAAAAGGAAAGGAAGAAGGATCACAGTATAAATTCAGTGTATCTTGGTAAATGGGAAAGCTTATTAAGCACTTAAATCTTTTCGGTTTTTCAAGTAGATAGGTTTCTTTTTGGTTTACTGAAGAAGACTAATAGAGAAAACAATTAATTTACAATTTCTGTTTTAAATATCCTTTTAGATGTGAAAATGGAACACCCAAGTCTCTGAAAGATTAATTCGGAAAAAAACTTTATTCTGTACTCCCTAATTAAATCTAGTTTTTTTTTAATAACTGAAATAATTAAAAGTGAACCTACCTCAGTTTGATTCATGCTAGAATTTGGAACTCGTGGGGCATGGTGGCTCAAAGCAGAGAGACAGACAAGAATGAGGTGTACGGCTCCAATTTCCAATGCCATCCGCCTTAGAAGTACACCATCATCAGTTGTCAAAGGTGTAGTGCTAAACAAGCTACGAAGGACGTGGAAAGGAAGGGTTGGAAGCACATTGGCCGATGGAGATTGAAGAATATGACCTAGATTGAAGAAAGAAGAGGACTCAAGATTGAAAACAGTTAAAAACACATAAGAAGCTACATCCAGGGTCATAAATTAATAATGACACTGTAATACAAAAGTATATCACTAAATTATTTAAAAAACCAAATACCACAAATAGGACAGTAATATCTTAAAATTTAGTAACAAATAAGTATTAGGAAAAACTGTCAGAAACAGTATACATAAACCTCAAAAAAATGGAAACGTATGTATGATCATAGCTATAGATTATGTCAAAATTATTACAAACTAGGATTCAAACTAAAACCTGAACAATAGAAAAGAAGCATTAGTAGTATCTTACAACACTAAGAAAGTAACTGCTTTCCTTGGGAGTAGCTTTAACCATGAAAAGATAATGAACAAGTAAAACTATTTTTTTCCCAACAGTGTTCTAGCCAGGAAGGGGTATTAAATGCAAAGAAAGCAATGCTACATGGATGGTACATGAGACAATTATTACAGAAAGAGATGTCATAACTATGCTTTTTAATAAAAATTCATTGTATATGCACTAAAAATAGTGTGAAATTACAGAAAGGCATTTTTTTTTTCCTTTTCTGTTTAGGGTTACACCTACTTTAACACTGTGGTAACAGAGTGTTGAAATACTATGGTTCTTTTTTTTTTTTTTTTTTTGAGACGGAGTCTTGCTTTTTCACCCAGGCTGGAGTGCAGTGGCGTGATCTTGGCTCACTGCAAGCTCCGCCTCCTGGGTTCACGCCATTCTCCTGCCTCAGCCTCTCCCAGTAGCTGGGACTACAGGCGCCCGCCACCACGCCCGGCTAACTTTTTTGTATTTTTAGTAGAGACGGGGTTTCACCGTGGTCTCGATCTCCTGACCTCGTGATCCGCCCGCCTCGGACTCCCAAAGTGCTGGGATTACAAGCGTGAGCCACCGCGCCCGGCCAATACTATGGTTCTTATTACACATTCTATGTCTGTATCAAAATATCATATGTATAACATAAATATGTACAACTATTATGTATCAATAAAAAATATGGTTCTTACCCCTCTATCTACTTTAAAAAAAATCAGATCAAGTAATTAGAAATTCCTGACCTACTATAAAATAAATACAGTTGACACCTGAATAACACAGGTTTAAACTACATGGGCCCACTTATATGCCAACATTTGTGAGGGATTTTTGTTGTTAGGAAAACATAAAGGAAAAAATATTTACTTTGAATATTTGATAGCTTCAGAGTTTTGAGATCTACAAATAAATTCATATAGTTTTATTAGATTAAATATACTTTGTAGTGCAGAACTTAACAGTTTATTCTTTCAACTCTAATCAAAACCATGTGATTTTAAAATAACGTAAGGAATATTAATTTTCTAATAAATATTAACAGAATAAATAGTAACTGAAAATGCAAAAAAAAAAAACAACAAAAAAAGAAGAAGAAAGGAAAAGGAAAACGCAGACATCACCCAAATGAAAATCTACTTGTGAGGCTATCCCGTAATTCTTCAGTTTTTCTTTCTATTAAATACCAATGCCAACCCAATGGAAACAATCATCACAGCTTTCTCTTATTATTCTATATTATCATTAATACATATTATGGCATTATTTTCCTAATTCTGTTCTCTTTAATCTAAGTATTGCTACCAGATTCATTTTCTGAAAAAAACTATATTCAACACATCACTAATCTTAACACATTTTAATAAACCTTTATTGCTATTCAAAATAAAATCTAAAGTTTTTAGTATGTTTTTTCCATGATCTGTTACCAATATTAGCTTTTAAAATACTCACAATGCTCCCTTTTGTGCAAATTTTCATCTGCTAACTTATCCCCTCTCATACATTTTAACCTCAAAACACTGCTCATTCCATTTATTTTCTGAGATAACTCATCCCAACCTAAATCTAAGCTGTCCTTCAAGGCCCCACTAAAAACTACCATGCCACTTCATTCACACTGCTGAGTAGTAAAGAAATAATCTCACATGTGTGTTTCTCCATAATACTGCACTCAAGAGTACTCAAGGGATTGTATAACTTGCTAAGTCTACATGTTTATGTACATCCCTTGTTTCCATTACTGGAGAACATTAGTTACTTGGGGGTAGCTCTAAATAACTGCTTCATGTTTAAATCCCTCCAGTGATGCCCAACAGTTTCGTCAGAACAAGGAAAATAATTTTTGAATGAATACAGAGATGAAAATGAAGATTCCTTTGGATTTATTATGTATAACTAATACTGGAAGTGAGCTACCACTTACAAATCACCTAACAGCTTAACTATGAAGGAAATAAATGATGAATAATAGGCAATGATCTGGATACCTTTACACAACCTATTCACATATGTGTTGATAAATTTAATACTAAACACTTACTTCCTTCTCCATCATCTGTCACTCCCAATACCAATCGAAGAAGACACTGGGCATGTTTTCTCTCTTTCAGTAGCACTTCTGCATAGCCCGGAAGACGAAGAAATAATCCAAAAGCAGCCAAAGAATGGGCAGGTATGGGAGACATGGTCTGTACTGCTGACTTGATAGGTGGGGGTTCAGCCGCAATAGTTTCTGGTGCTTCATAAACTAACTCCCCTGACTGTTCAATGGTCACCCATTCAAACTGATCGCTATCCTTCGGCTTTTCCTGAGTGGTAGATGTTACAACTGGAGCACTCACCTAAAGAAAAAGAAAAGTGTTTGCTTGGCCATTCACATTTTCAACATCAGATTCAAAGTAAAGACTTAACTTTAAACAATCTCTTTAAAATACAGGACTGTAAGGATTAATAAAGCTGCTTGCTCTAAAAAACAAGCTTCCAGCCGGGCGCAGTGGCTCACACCTGTAATCCCAGCACTTTGCGAGGCTGAGGCAGGTGGATCACTTGAGGTCAGGAACTCGAGACCAGCCTGGCCAACATGGTGAAACCCCGTCTCCACTAAAAATACAGAAATTAGCCAGGTGTGGTGGTGCACGCCTGTAGTCCCAGCTACTCAGGAGGCTGAGGCAGAAGAAACACTTGAATCCAGGAGGTGGAAGGCGCAGTGAGCCAAGATCACACCACCGCACTCCAGCCTGGGCAACAAAACTATCTCAAAAAAATAAATAAAAATAAAAACAAGCTTCCAAACATCAAGACCCACATGACAGCAGAAGTATGGCAGGGTCTGCCAAGTGTCTCTACATTAGTTATTATTTCCACCTTTATAATTAGTTAAGTATCTGTATGCAGATTCTTGAGACTATTTAAATATCTTATTTCTCACCAAACTTTTGATCAGTCTTAGCATTTTTATAATTGTGCCTGAAACAATTACTATAGTGGTTATGAAAAGGAGAACTTTCTAATTCTGTCATTCTTTCTACATTTATTAGTTGGCACCAAGCTATAAGAAAAAATGTTCCCTTCTTATCCATTAATTTTTATCAGTATAGATTCTAACTTTATTACATAGGTATACTGTTACTATCACTATTAATTTTGATGCCTGAGGGGAATAAGATTTGGTCTCTGAGACTCCACTAAAGCAGGATCCTGCTTCCTTTTAACTTGTCCCCCATCGTTCTTTGAGCACTTCCTTGCTTTCTAGCACAGCAAAACATTCTAGGCTCATGTTCTACATACTCTTCCTCAATACTAGAATTTCTCCAAGGAGCCCTGATTTCTTTTAGTAGAAAATTTTTAAAATGACAATATGGGAGAGGTATATGCATATATCACTACGGGGAGTCTGCTTCTGGGTCCTATCAGCAAACATACCTAGAAAATACATGTATGTATATATGTGTAAATATATATAGAGAGACATAATTTCTAGAATGTATTTTTCAAAACTGTCAAGGCCATCAAGGCCACGAAAGATAAATAAAGATAGCAGAATTGTTACATATGGAAGACTACAAGACAACAAAATGCAATATATGATCCTGAACTACTAGTATCCTCAAACCATGCCAAAGAAAATTGATTTCTTTTTCTTTGGCCCTAAAGAACATTAGAAGGACAACTGGCAAAAGCTGAATAAGATTTGCAGTTTATAGTACAGAGTCAATGTGAACTCCTGATTTGTATAATTGTACTGTGGTTATCCAAGAGAAGTTTTCTGAACTTAGGAATAAAGGAGCATCATATGTCTATAATTTAATCTTAATAATTCAAAGAAAAACTCAAAATTCTGAGCATGGCTGCCCTACAAACTTTTCATTGCATTTAGAAATACTCTACTTATCTTGCTTGGCCATGAATAATGCACTTCACTAGATACTAACATGAAGTTCCACACTCAAACATATAATTAAATGAATAGTGAGCTAATCACAGAGTTATCTCACTATTCACTTCAAATATCAGGATCATTCCTAAGCTTCCTGTATGACTTTAGCAGACTGACGGGTAACTCTGTGGGGTGATTTTTAAATGAACAGTGAGGTAACTCTGTGATTAGTTCACTATTTCTTACTTCTTTTACATATATATGTAGAAGTCTTAAGCTGATCTATAGCTTAGATCAGTCTTAAGTTGATCTGCAGCTACACTACATGCATCTGTACACTGAATAAAACAGGTGCAATTTTGATGCCAGCCTATTTTGACTACTGAAGCTTAGGCCAGAATGACAATATGAAATAGCCTAATTGTTAAGAACATGGGAATTTGAGGCACTTTTCACTTCTAAACCATTTTGAAACCCTTTATAGGCAAATTTTTAAAGTACCTCTATATTTATTATTTTATGCTGCACAAAAGATAGTTTCATATAAACGTACCTGTATAATAGAACATTGTTACAGAAGCAGAACTTTATCTCGTCATAATTGTTTTCTTAAAAGACTATTTCTCATATGATGTCACAAAACAAAACAAAACAAATACAATGAAAGCAAAAAGACAGCAAAACCAAAGAGCTCTTGATTTATAGCATTCAAATTCTTTAACAAGTGAAAGACCCTCAACTTCACAAAAATCAGAACAACAAATTAAAACCACTATCATATATTTCCAATCACCCATTATACAGATACAAATTTTTAAGTCTTATATTAGATATGTATACAATTCTTCACAATTTTTTTCATTATAGCTAACAACTGGAAACAATAAAAATGCTAGTCAACATTAAGACTAATACACACAATAAGGTATAGTTAAATATACAGCAAGTATACTAGAGCTATACAAATGAGATCACTACAGGTTTAGGCATCAACAAAGATTAATTTCAGAATACAGGTTCAGCAAAGGCACCAAACAGTAGAATATAAACTGATATTTACATAAATGTCAGAAGTATAACTATTCAAACAGAACTGTTTTAGGGTATTAATATTAAGATGGATTTAAATTTTTAAACTATTATATTCACTTGTATTATTTCACATTTTGAAAGTCAAAACTGAAAAGTATATAAAAACATGCTTTTTGCTCAATTAACAACAAATAAATTTTATTTCTGATATACTGGGATAAAATAGCTCAATTTCCCAAAGAAAAGACTCTAATAAGGACGTGCTCACTTTGAATAATGTCTAAAACACAAATAAATTATTTTAAATAAGATGAACAGGATCTGATTTATATCACAGGCTTTTAGGAATTACGATATTCCAACCATGTGATGTCTTTAATTCTGACACTCATTATATGTCACAGCAAACTGAGAAGACATGATACTTTCTAAAGTAGTCAAATGCTCCAATTTAAGAACAAAAAATGATTTTCGGTTTAAATTGGAGAAACATGGGATTAATGTGATTTCAAAATCATAGCCATAGTACTTAAAAATGAAAACAGACTAAAAATTCTATATGTTTGATTACAATTCTCTATGAGTGTACACATACAAACGTACATATGCACTTCTTGTATTGATTCTGGTTGTGTTTCTCAAGGAATTTATCCATTATATCTAAGTATCAAATATGTTGGCATAAAGTTGGTTATAATAGTACCTTATTTCATTCTATAGAGATTATAATAATGTGCTTGCTATCATTTGTGGATGTCCAATTTGTGTGGTTTTCCCTTTTTCTTGAAAATTCTTCATAGTTTATCAATTTTACTAAAAGTCTCAAAAGACAAAATGTATGGCTTTCTTGTTTCTCTTTGATTTTTTTGTTTTATATTTAATTGATTCTGGCTCTTACTGTAGTAATTCCTTGCTTCTGATTTTTGGTTAATTGTACTCCTGTTTTTCTAGTTTCTTGAGGTGGGAGTGTACATCATGGATAAATCTCCTCTTTTAATTATACGCATTTAAAGCTATAAAATCTCTCTATAGACTGCTATAGCTATATCCCATATGTCATGTTGGCATTATCGTTTTGAAATATATTGTAGTATCTACTGTGATTTCTTCTTTCATCCATGTGTTATTAAAATCTATACTGCTTAGGTTACACATATTTGAGGTTTTCTAGATCTTACTGCTATTGATTTCCTATTTAATTCTGTTGTGGTCACAGAACATACTGGGTTTGACTTTAATGTTTTTAAATTTACTGAGACTTTTTGTATAGGCCAGCATACTGTCTATCTTTCTTTGGAAAGAAGTACATCCTGTAGTTGGTAAATGCTTTGTTCCATAAATATTGCTTAGGTCCATCTAGAAGTTTTGGGCGTTTCTCCCAACATCTCCTACTTCCTCACTTTGTTTCATTTACTGAGAGATAAATGTTATAATCTATTACTGAAATGTAGATTTATCTAATTCTTCCTTCAGTTCTGTAAATTTCTGATTCATGTACTTTGAAGCTATTAAATACACACAAATTTAGGATTGTTATGACTTATTCTGAATTAATAATTTCATAGTGATTTAATGACCCTCTTTTATTTCTTATATGCTGGTCTATAATTCAACTTTGTCATATATTTAAAAAAAGGGATAGCAGCTTTTTTAAACACATCTCTTTTAGGCAGCATATACTTGGGCTTTGCTTTTTTCTCTATTCTGACAAATGTTTGCTTTTCAAATTGGGTATTTAATACACTTACGTTCATTCATTTATTCATTTGTTTAATCATAGAGATGGAGTCTCACTCTGTCACCCAGGCTGGAGTGCAGGGGCACGATCTCAGCTCACTGCAACCTCTGCCTCCCAGGTTCAAGCGATTCTCCTGCCTCAGCCTCTCAAGTAGCTCGGATTACAGAGGTGTGCCACCACTGCTGGCTAATTATCATATTTTTTAGTAGAGGCGGGGTTTCATCACGTTGGCCAGGCTGGTCTCGAACTCCTGAGCTCAGGTGATCCGCCTGCCTCAGCCTCCCAAAGTGCTGGGATTACTGGCATGAGCCACCATGCCCAGCCATACACTGTACATTGTTGATGAGATGTTGTATCAACTCTTGATTTTAAAATCTTCCTTGGAGTGTATTTAGTTTAGTTTTGTTTAGCAGATACATAAATTATTGGTAGATCACCCTGAACTTAGAGGCTTTTGTAATTTATTAGAAGAGTCTATTTTGATTTTTCCCTTATTTCTCAAGTGAATCTTTACTAGGATGTAGCCTTTACTCCTAATGTATGGGCCATTTGGAATTCCAATGGAAAAACCAAGATTTTTATCTTTGAGCAGGACTAAAACTGTAAATTGTATCCTCTCTGTGACAGACAGCAGCTGAAATCTCTGCACAGCTTTTTCAGCATTCTAGTTCATGCCTGCTCTCAAAATGCCTATGTTTAATAATTCTGGAGCAAGCTATGGATGTACAGAATTTGGAGCTCCTCAGCTTTGGCTTCCTCCTTTCTGAATTCCCATTTTCCAGCCAGTATGGAAGAATCAAACTCCAGCCAATACGACTGTGGCTTAAGTCTGAGTTCTACCTGTCCCACCCCACAAAGACTGAGGAATACCCCCAGAGAAAAGCAGTACAGACGCTAATATTACTGAATGTGATTCTATTAATAGTGTGTTTAAATCCTCTTTAATTTCTGCCTGCTTCTAGTTGCTCTTCAAAGCCTTTAAATAATTGTTTTAAAATATATTTTGCCTAGAGCTTTTAACTATATAGAGACAACAGAGTTAATCCCATACTTTTTATTCAAAAAAACCTGATTTTTGAGAGGCGATGGGCGAGGTGGGTGAAGAATTGTAGAAAATTTTCTCCAATGGGTATAAAATTATAGGATGACAGATTTTTTTGCTTTATTTTGTTGCTTGTTGTCTTCTAGCATTTTAAAGTTATAGTGAGTTTCTTAATCCTGAGTTCTAGTTTGATTACACTGTGGTCTGAGAGATAGTTTGTTATTATTTCTGTTCTTTTACATTTGCTGAGGAGTGCTTTACTTCCAACTATGTGGTCAATTTTGGAATAGGAGTGGTGTAGTGCCGAAAAGAATGTATATTCTGTTGATGTCTATTAGGTCCGCTTGGTGCAGAGCTGAGTTCAATTCCTGGATATCCTTGTTAACTTTCTGTCTCGTTGATCTGTCTAATGTTGACAATGGGGTGTTACAGATTGTATATCTAGAAAACCCCATTGTCTCAGCCCAGAATCTCCTTAAGCTGATAGGCAACTTCAGCAAAGTCTCAGGATACAAAATCAATATGCAAAAATCACAAGCATTCTTATATACCAGTAACAGACACACAGAGAGCCAAATCATGAGTGAACTCCCATTCACAACTGCTTCAAAGAGAATAAAATACCTAGGAATCCAACTTACAAAGGATGTGAAGGACCTCTTCAAGGAGAACTACAAACCACTGCTCCATGAAATAAAAGAGGCTACCAACAAATGGAAGAACATTCCATGCTTATGGGTAGGAAGAATAAGTATCGTGAAAATGGCCATACTGCCCAAGGTAATTTATAGATTCAATGCCATCCCCATCAAGCTACCAATGACTTTCTTCACAGAATTGGAAAAAACTACTTTAAAGTTCATATGGAACCAAAAAAGAGCCTGCATTGCCAAGTCAATCCTAAGCCAAAAGAACAAAGCTGAAGGCATCACGCTACCTGACTTCAAACTATACTACAAGGCTACAGTAACCAAAACAGCATGGTACTGGTACCAAAAGACATATAGACCAATGGAACAGAACAAAGCCCTCAGAAAAAAATGCCGCATATCTACAACTATCTGATCTTTGACAAACCTGACAAAAACAAGAAATGGGGAAAGGATTCCCTTCTTAATAAATGGTGCTGGGAAAACTGGCTAGCCATATGTAGAAAGCTGAAACTGGATCCCTTCCTTACACCTTATACAAAAATTAATTCAAGATGGATTAAAGACTTACATGTTAGACCTAAAACCATAAAAACCCTAGAAGAAAACCTAGGCAATACTATTCAGGACACAGGCATGGGCAAGGACTTCATGTCTAAAACACCAAAAGCAATGGCAACAAAAGCCAAAATTGACAAATGGGGTCTAATTAAACTAAAGAGCTTCTGCACAGCAAAAGAAACTACCATCCAGAGTGAACAGGCAACCTAAGAATGGGAGAAAATTTTTTCAATCTACTCATCTGACAAAGGGCTAATATCCAGCACCTACAACAAACTCAAACAAATTTACAAGAAACAAACAAACAACCCCATCAAAAAGTGGGTGAAGGATATGAACAGATGCTTCTCAAAAGAAGACATTTATGCAGCCAAAAGACACATGAAAAAATGCTCATCATCACTGGCCATCAGAGAAATGCAAATCAAAACCACAATGAGATACCATCTCATACCAGTTAGAATGGCGATCATTAAAAAGTCAGGAAAACAACAGGTGCTGGAGAGGATGTGGAGAAATAGGAACACTTTCACACTGTTGGTGGGACTGTAAACTAGTTCAACCATTGTGGAAGTCAGTGTGGCGATTCCTCAGGGATCTAGAACTAGAAATACCATTTGACCCAGCCATCCCATTACTGGATATATACCCAAAGGATTATAAATCATGCTGCTATAAAGACACATGCACACGTATATTTATTGTGGCACTATTCACAATAGCAAAGACTTGGAACCAAGCCAACAATGATAGACTGGATTAAGAAAATGTGGCACATATATACCATGGAATACTATGCAGCCATAAAAAATGAATTCATGTCCTTTGTAGGGACATGGATGAAGCTGGAAACCATCATTCTCAGCAAACTGTCACAAGGACAGAAAACCAAACACTGCGTGTTCTCACTCATAGGTGGGAACTGAACAATGAGAACACATGGACACAGGACGGGGAACATCACACACCAGGGCCTGTTGTGGGGTGGGGGGAGCGGGGAGGGATTGCATTAGGAGATATACCTAATGCTAAATGACGAGTTAATGGGTGCAGCACACCAACATGGCACATGTATACATGTGTAACAAACCTGCACGTTGTGCACATGTACCCTAAAACTTAAAGTATAATAAAAATAAATAAATAAAATAAAATAAAGTTGTAATTCCCTAGCTCATATGGCTTCTGTTGAAAGGCCAGCTGTGAGTGTTACTGCTGCTGTTTCTAAAATATAGGTCACTTCCTTTATAGCTGGTTTTAATATTCTCTCATTGTCTTAGCATTTTTTTTTTTTTTTTGCTTTTTTGGGGGTATGAGGTCTTGTTATGTTGCCCAGGTGGTATGGAACCCGTGGGCTCAAGTAATCCTCCCGCTTCAGTTTCCTGAATAGCTGGGATTTCAGGGATGCACCGCAGTGGCCAGTTGTCTTTGTTTTTAACCACTTTTACCATGACAATTCCAGGCATGCACATCCTGCATAAAGTTAACAGTTTCTTAAATGTTGAATTGAGATTTAAGTTTTATATCTATTTGGGAAATTTTTCTTCTTTTCAATACTGTTTCTGTCCATGTTTCAACTCACTCTTTTTCTGGGACTATAAATTCGTGTATGTTAGAATTTTTCACTTCAGTCCATACAGCTCTTATGTTCTTTTCATTCCTTACACTTTCTATGCTTCCGTTTGAACAATTTCTTTTTTTTTTTTTTTTTTTTTTTTTGAGACAGACTCTCGCTCTGTCACCCAGGCTGGAGTGCAGTGGTGCAATCTCGGCTCACTGAAGCCTCTGCCTCCCGGGTTCAAGCAATTCTCCTGCCTCAGCCTCCCGAGTAGCTGGGATTACAAGCATCCACCACCATGCCCAGCTAATTTTTGTACTTTTGGTAGAGATGGAATTTCACCATGTTGGCCAGGCTGATCTCGAACTCCCGACCTCAGGTGATCCGCCTGCCTCGGCCTCCCAAAGTGCTGGGATTACAGGCATTAGCTGCCGCGCCAAGCCGAATGATTTCTTTTGATACATCTTCCAGTTCACTACTGTTGCAGTCTTCAGTGTCTCTTTTTTTTTCTGAGATGGAGTTTCATTCTTGTCACCCAGGCTGGGGTGCAATGAAGCCATCTCGGCTCACTGCAACCTCCACCTCCCGGGTTCAAGCAGTTCTCTTGCCTCAGCCTCCTGAATGGCTGGGATTACAGGCGCCCACTACCACATCGGGCTAATTTTTGTATTTTTAGTAGAGACGGGGTTTCACCATGTTGGCCAGGCTGATCTTGAACTCCTGACCTCAGGTGACTCTCCTGCCTTGGCCTCACAAAGTGCTGGGATTACAAGTGTGATTACAGGATTACAGGCTGGGATTACACCGTGCCCAGCCAGTGTCTCTTATTAAACACACCTAACAGTATCCTTAATTTGATATATTAGAAATTCTCAACCCATCCCATATAGCTAGTATTATCCTGACACCAAAACCAGACAAAGGCATTACAACTATAGACCAAACTCTGTATTAGTCTTCTACTGCTGCTATAACATATTGCCACAAACTCAGTGGCTCAGAACAGCACAAATTTATTATTTTAAAATTCCAGAGGTCAGAAATCCAAAATAGGTCTTATGGGACTAAAATCAAAGAACACATTCCTTCTGGAGGCTCTTAGGAAACAACAGTTCCTCACCTTTTCCAGCTTCCAGAGGCTACTTACGTTCCATGGCTCTTGGGTGCTTCCATCATCACATCATATCCTCTATTCCTGGCTTATGCTTAGACAGCTGAGGAGATCCATGAGTTACATGACTAATCTCTTCAAAGAGCCCTCTATGTGACTGAATACTCTGACTTTTGATGTTTCTAAGGCATTAGCAAAAGGTTGTCCAGCCTCACCCTTGGCTTATACTTTGGAGCATGCTTTTCTGATAGTGAATCTCTAAATTTTAGCACCTTCTGTGATCTGGATAGGTAATTTCACAAATTGACAAGCACTGATTGCCTGTTTCTCAACAGTTCTTCTCTCAATTTATATCTTTCCTCGCACATTTCACCATAAGCAGCAAGAAAAAAACAGGTTGTACCTTCACCACTTTGTGTGGAAATCTCAGCTAAATATCCAAGTTCATTACATGCAAGTGCTGCTTTCTATATTTAGGACACAAATGAGTTAATATTTCCACTTCTATATGACAAAGATCCCTTTTCCTTCAGGTTCTGGTAACATGTTCCTCATTTCCTCCTAAACCTCCTTGTCAGCACTTTAAACACCCGTATGTCTAACAAGTCTGCTTATGACAATTCAGATATTCTCTAAGACACTGTAGGTTTTCTCCCCTATGATCCTTACTTCCTTCTGGGCCCTCACTGGCAGAAGCTTTATCATCCACAATTTATCTAACATTCTGTTCAAGGTAATCTAGATTTTTTTTTTTTTTTTGAGACGGAGTCTCGCTCTGTCACCCAGGCTGGAGTGCAGTGGCGCGATCTCGGCTCACTGCAAGCTCCGCCTCCCGGGTTCACGCCATTCTCCTGCCTCAGCCTCTCCGAGTAGCTGGGACTACAGGCACCCGCCACCATGCCCGGCTAATTTTTTGTATTTTTAGTAGAGACGGGGTTTCACCGTGGTCTCAATCTCCTGACCTCATGATCCGCCCGCCTCGGCCTCCCAAAGTGCTGGGATTACAAGCGTGAGCCACCGCGCCCGGCCTAGATTTTTTTTAAAATCATGCTACTCAAAATTATTCCATACTCTGCCAAGTACCCAATTCTAAAGTCACTTTCACATTTTTAGGTATGTATTACCAGGACCCCATTTCCAGTTACTAATCAATATAGTAAACCACACTGAATACTAAATTAGAAAAAATCATTAATGTTGAGCAATAATAATGCTGAAAATGTTGGGGTCTTTTCTGCTTCAAACTTTTGAGTAATTATGTCATTGTCTAGTAAGAAAATTTTACTCATTCTGTGTCAATCACCTTATAACATAGTTATATCATCTTATATTTTTGAATAGTAGGTAAGCAATAACATGAATAAGTATTATTGTGGGTTGCATTTTGTCCTCCCAAGATATGTTCAAGTCCTAACCCCTAGTACCTATGAAGGTGACCTTATTTGGAAATGGGGCCTTTGCAGATGTAATCAAGTTAAGATGAGGAAATAATGGTTTGGAGGACCCTACATTAAATGACTGGTGTCCTTATAAGGAGAGATAGATTCAAGGACACACAGGAAAGATGGCCATATGACGACGTAGGCAGAAATTAAAGTGATTCAGCTACAAACCAATGAACAGCAAGAACTACTGGCAACCAATAGAAGCCAGGAAGAAGCAAGGAAGGAGTCTTCCCTACAGCCTGAATTCAGAGGGAGCATGGCCCTGCTGATATCTTGATTTCAGGCTTACAGCCTCCTCAACTGTTGGGAATAAATTTCAGTCGTTTTAAGCCAGCCCATTTGTGGCATTTTGGTACAGCAGCTCAGGAAACTATAATAGAGTCTAGAGCTACTATACCAAAATAACCACACACACACACACACACACACACACACACACACGACATGAAATCAAAGAGAATAATTCCCCTACTTCATTCAACAAATATAAAGTTTTGTTTTTACAACTCTCTATGCACCAAACTTCCTACTGATTGATACAAGAGCACGGAAAGCACAGATATTGACAGCTTTGTAAATGAACACAGGAATAGGTCATGTTTCTAAACCACCAAAAATGGAAATGGCATCTGAAACAGGAATAAAAGGTAAACAAAAAGACATATATTGGTTGCAGTATACACTGCTATTTTACTCTATTTCCAATAATATCTCTAATAAATATCACACGTAAAGCAGCATAGAAAAGAGAATGCTAGTGTTACAACTATGAAATCAAGATAAATGCTATGGTGTAGTAAGTTTGGCAAATGTGCTTGATCTTCAACATTTCTTCCATACTTACTAAAGGTCATGAAGCTCTGTACAGACTGACCATTGAAAGAGTTATATAATGTTCAAAAAATATAAAGCAAAGCGTATTTCTACACAGTTAATCCAAGTACATTAAAAAACAAACATTAAAAAGAATGAAGGGCTTAGCTATGGAATGATATACTCGATTAGGAAATCTTATCTTACCTGTTGAATTACTTCTGGATATAGCATGGGTAGTCTTTCAGCAATAAGAGCCAGTCCACCCATTCCTGCAAAAACTTGTAACGGTGACTGAATTGGACAGGTTTCAAGCAAAGATTCATCCAATATCCCATCCATGCATTCATCACCTGGAGTGAGAGCCTCATCTTCTGGACAGCTAGCAAGTAAGTCCCCATGATCTAGACAATAAATTACAAATAACTGAATAGGTAAGAAAGGGTATATTTTTATAATATTCTTTCATTTACAAAAGCAGGTATTACTGCTTTCTTGCTACTCAAAAAAGAGCATAAAACATCATTTATTTAGATATAGCTGTATTATGGCTAGACGATACAATGACCTTTAAATGACTTCTGATACTGCCTTCTTTAGTCTTGTTATTGGAAGAATGGTTCACGGACTAGTAGCATGGGCATCATCTGGAAGCTAGTTTGAAATGAAGAATCTCCATTTTAACAGTATGATGCCGGTCATTTGTAAGCATACTGAAGTTTGAGAAGCACTGTCCTTTAGGGCATACTTGTAACTTACATCCTGTGTTAAAATAAATAAGTTCTCAAAGTTCTCATAGCATATCATATGCTCTAAAGTATCCTATTAAGAAAAATTAATGACAAAGACTTCTCTTACTGAAAACAAAAAATTATACCGTATTAGTTTAACTCTGAATTACTCACTAAAGAAAACCAAAAGGTCGCGTAACCAGACCCTTTAAACATTAAAACAAAAGAGAGAAATAATCGTGCTGAAAAACTGGGCAAAGAAAATATACCAAAATTTGCTGAAGAATACAAAAGACCAATAACTAAAGATTGAATTTTAGTCATGAGAAAGATGGAAAGTTTAAATAAGTTCATACCATACTCACACTATGAAAACTTACATAGCATTTATAGGAGTAAAAAATTGGAAACAACCACAGTGTTTCAATGATTGGGGAACAAATAAATTTTCTTATATTTGTATGAAAAAATAGCCAATTCAAAAATGGACATTCAAAAATATTTAATGGAATATAAGGGCCGGATGCAGTGGCTCATGCCTATATCCCAGCACTTTGTGAGGCCGAAGCGGGCAGATCAGTTGAGGTCAGGAGTTACAGACTAGCCTGGCCAACATGGTGAAACCTTGTCTCTACGAAAAATATAAAAATTAGCCAGGCATGGTGGTGGGTGCCTGTAATCCCTGCTTTTCAGGAGGCTGAGGCAGGAAAATCACTTGAACTCGGGAGCCGGAGGTTGCAGTGAACTGAGATCACGCCTCTGCACTCCAGCCTGGGAGACAGAGTAAGACTCTGTCTCAAAAAAAAAAAAAAAAAAATTAATGGAATATATAAGTAAAAAACAAAAATATGTGATCTCAATTATATGAGAAAACATGTTTATATGAAAGAAATGCCACTCAATATAAATTATAATTAAGTTGTAAGTTGAGTTTCTCACTTTTATTATAAAACAATTCACATAGCTCTCACAGAAATATCAGAAATTAAAGTACATGCGCTCAGAAAACAAATGATGTTATAAGAAATAATGCAACTTAGTTTCCAAATGAAATAATGGCCATTTTTTATATTTACAAAAATTCAGTTATAAAAAAATTATATCTTATGTTGATATAATAAAAACACAAGTCAATTAAGTCATTAGCTACAGAAATCTCTGCCGCTTTGTATGACAGTCTGTAATTTTTAAAGTAGTATTATGCACATACCTTTTTCAGGATGTAGTCTTTTATAAGAATCTGTTTTTGATAGACTTGGGTCTGTTATAACTCTTGATCCCAATTTAACAGTCAGATCTATTGAGCGGTAACCCTGAGGAAGTTTTCGGTCGTATAGGAGAGTTAAAAGCTGGGCAAGTGTCATTTCAGCTGGCAATGGCTGGCCTAAAATGATACAACTAAGTTAAATCTGGAAACCAAGAAAGAAACATTTACTTGGTTTAATTATTATCTGCTTTTACCAAATTACAGGCAAGAGTTTGATTGTGAAACCAATTTCAAAACAATTAAAAAATTCAACAGCCATTGGAAAGTTTACAAAAAGTGAGTTTATTTCTGACATATAATAATGAACAATAATGTCTGTAAAAGTGTTAAAAAGTCATGGGCAAAACGTAAACAAAGGAACAGACATTTCCATAAATCTGATGTGGGCCATTTTTTTCTATAAAGGGACAGCTAATAACTACTTTAAGCTGGGGGGGCCATATAGTCTCTGTTACAACTGCTAATCTATGTTGTAGCAGAGAAGCAGCTATGGACAATACACTAGTAAATGGGCATAGCTGTATTCCAACAAAACTTTATTCCAGGCAGAAGGCAAGACTCACATCACCTAGGTAATGGGCCATGAAATATGTCACAAGGACCTCTCTGGACAAAGGTATCCAACCCACTAGTCAATAGTTTGTTGACCTCCACCATGAATCAACAATGTAAAGCTAAGAAGAAAAATTCCTTTGAACTGAGTTGGCAATTTCATTTTAATACAGCATGAAAACGGTGATAAAATAGAGGATGGGTATCCCTCATCCAAAATACTTGAGACTAGAACTGTTTCAGATTTTTTTTTTTTCATTTTCTAATATTTGCACGTACACAATGAGTTATCTTAGGGAGGGGATCCAAGTGGAAACACAAAATTTATTTTTGTATGTATACACACATACACACATCCCTTATATACACAGCCTTAACGTAATTTTATACAGTATTTTTGATAATTTTGTGCCTGTAATAAAGTTTGTGTACCCTGAACCATCAGAAAGCAAACGTGTCACTATCTCAGCCATCCATGTCAACAAGAGTCATCATTCCTGACTCTTAATCTACAAGCTACCAAGAAATACTTTCTTACATTTATTCACACATTAAGTACTTAACAGTAAAAATATGACATACCATTAACACTGAAAAAATAACGTGTCAGGGCAACTAAGCAGCATAGTAGCATCACCAGGATACCTGTTTCAGCTATTAAACAAAACCCACCACACAGCCGGGCATAGTGGCTCATGCCTGCAATCCCAGCACTTTGGGAGGCCGAGGCAGATGGACCACCTAAGGCCAGAAGTTCAAGACCAGCCTGGTCAACATGGTGAAACCCCGTCTCTATCAAATATACAAAAATTAGCCAGGCGTGGTGGCGGTCGCCTGTAATCCCAGCTACTCGGGAGGCTGAGGCAGGAGAACTGCTTGAACCCAGGAGGCGGAGGTTGCAGTGAGCTGAGATCACGCCATTGCGCTCCAGCCTAGTCAACAAGAGTGAAACTACGTCTCCAAAAAAAAAAAAAAAAAGGAAAAAGCAGCCATAAACAACAGCAGGCTTTCAGTCTTCACCTATGATGCTGTGTTTTTATTAAAAGGTTACTATAAACTGTGTTTTTTAGGTAGGAAGAAACATCAGAAGCAGCTGAGGGACCGGGAAGTGGATCCTATGGGGGATGAAGAGACATTCTGCTGGAAGGCTTTTAAAAATGCTTCTTGCGGAGTCACCTGCCTCATTAACGTGGTTTTTAGCTCAGAAGTCTCTCTTCAATTTTAAAAACTGACATGGTTTTTCACTCTATTGTTAATGCATGCTGCCCTAATCCTTCAATACGTCCACCATACATTTTCACCATGTCTTCTTCTATAAGCACCTTTTCTGTGGTGTTAACTTGACCTTCTTCATCCCTATCATAACCCTGATTCAAAACCATTTCGACTATTTTACCACCAGTCAGTGAATGAATAACTGAAGCATTATTATCAAAGTTCAAAACTTCTTTGACATCTACTTCTTCCAGCTTACTGCTGAACTCTGAAGGTATATTTTTTACATATGTAAGGAGGTCAGACATCATTTTTTTTCTCTTGACACACAGAATCCTTCAAAGTCACACACAGTTCATCATTATCACTAAACACAGTTGCAGGCCAGAGGTTCTGCCAGGCATGCACCACTGTGTCTTTGTCACTGTGTTCCAAGTATTGGCAACAACATATATGGCATTCTTTATACTAAACTCCTTTTGAAAATTTTCTGCACCCACGCCTCTGTTCACTGCTGCCAGCATGCTGTTCAAGAAGGTGGATTTATATTTTCTATTCATTGATCTAAAGATACCCTGGTCACATGGCTGAATTAATGAAGTCACATTTGAGGGAAAGTACACAGCATAAACATCAGTTTTGAGAATTTTAGCTGGAGGATGAATTGGGTGATATCAAGGAATAACAAACTCCTACATCATCCAGTCTAGCTTATGGGCAGTACATACAAGCCACTGGTACAAAATGTTTGTGAAACCAATCAGAAAAGATGTCTGTGGTGATCCATACTTTTGTGTCAGCGTAACCATAGACTGGTAAGAAATTCACTCCTTGAAAACAACAAGTGTGAAAGGTTTTGCCTATCAGAGCATGTTTGTACTTATGTATGCCAGTTGCATTAGCACATCCCAGGACAGTTATTCTGTCCTTGGTATCCTTAATTCCTGGAGGGGCTGTCTCATCAACTGTAGTCCAGTGTCTTTTTGAGACAATAACACCAGAACAGTGACATATTTCATCAGCATTATAAACTGTTCTGGCAGATTTTCATCAGCAATGACTTTGGCAAATTTATCAACGAACTTCTCCATTGCTTCATGATCATCAGATGCTTTATCACCACAAATCTTTAAAAATGTAATGTCATATCTTCTCTTAAACTTCTGCGACCAGTGTGTTGAATATTCATAGCTCCTTTCAACATTCAGTTCATCATGATAGATAGTTACTTGTTTCATGATCAGCATACCATTAAGAGGCACGTGTTCACTGCCAACACTGATGGATTCACTATTTCAATACACAATCAATATCTCCATTTTTAGCTTTATGGAGTGCTTTTTCTATTTTTCATTAACCTCTATTCACCACTTGCAGCACAGAACATCAATGGTTTATCTTTCTGTTTGTTCAGGTCATGTATGGTGGTCATTCCAACACCAAACTCTCTTGAAAGACGTTTCACACTTACATTGCTGTCCAGTTTCTACAATAGCTTGTTTTTCTGTGCTACAGATAAACATAAATACTTCCTCTTTTTATCACTGTTACCCATAAGGGTATCTGGGGCCTTTTTGAAATTTCCAACACCACAGAGCAAAAAAACACAGTAATGCACACACATCTTGGCATCATGTGGGGCATCGTGGGAAACCTGCTGTTGGCACGTCTAGCATGGACATTTGCAGTTTTGTTACCCACTGTGGATATGTAGGGAGGAATCGGCATGCTCAAAAAATATATGAAGGGGGCTGGAAGGTCTTTTTCCTCTTGTGGATACTGAAAAAACTGTGTGCTGTGTGCCTGTGTTTAGACTGCAACCGTCAAATGAGGTCGGATGTGGAATTTTCCACTTGTGTCATGTCAGCACTCAAAAAGTATCAGATACTGAATTTTTGGATTAGGGATGCTCAACCTGTTATCACCTTGAACAACAGACAGGACAGTGCTCAATAAATGTGTTTTATCTGGGAAGAACATATGGCTTAACTACCAGTGGTCTAAGAGTTCTACTGCTTGAACTAGTCCTACAAATTTGCCCCACAGTGTTTCCTAAATAACTTCTCATGAACTCTCTAAATATTTATTTCATCAATCATTTCACGGTACACTCACAGAAAAACTTAGAAAACCAGTAAAGTAGAAATAAATAACTTGATAGTGTTAAAAAGGATATGTAATAGATTACTCCTTCTTTGCTCTCACTTCTCTTCGGAGGAACTGTATAGAAGTCTCACTAACTCACTGATCTCATCAATGGCACCTGATTAAAATGATTTTGGTGATTCTGCCTCTGATTTACATAGTTTTAAGCCTACAAAAATTTCTTTGATGTTTATTCATTGTGGAATATTACCTGCCAAGAGTTTGTGAAACAGGTGAAACACTGGGACAGTAATTATTTTGTTGGCAGCCTCTGCTCCTGAAGTACTTCCTATTTTATCAGGTATTGTCCTCCCCCTCCTGGATGGTGGGCGAGGTGGTGTAGCTGACACAGCACGTTTAGATTGAGACTTCAGCCCTAAAAGAAAAGGATCAGTAAGATTCTACATAGTCAACACACTAATATGAAGGAAAACAGTGTTTCTAAAATATTTTTATAAGGCATGCATTCCTAGCTAATGTCAAAAGACAGAAATGTTCCTTCTAATCCAATATCTAATCTCCCAATTCTATTCGTCCCTCATGACAATAAATAAATAATTTTGGCATTGCATCTGTAACTATTTTCCTAAAAAGTAAAAACTGTAGCTAGCTGCTATAATCTCTGAAATACAGATGACAATCCATTTAGTGGAAAGTGAAAAAAAATAAAAATAAAAAGATAAAAATCTAGTATTAAAACATCATTACAAGTCGGCTTTTTGTATTACTACACTGTATTACATAAATTTCCTGTAACTAAAATTCTAATATTTTATAGAAATCCAAACAAAATCAAGATTATAAAAAATAGAAAGCATACCAGAGGCAACAACAACACTGTAATTGTCTTGAAATCCATTTTCCGCTTTAACTTTTTCTTTCTCTTCATGGTTTTTCTTTTCTTTGTCATCTTTTTGTTCACTAATTAATTTAGCTGTGATACTTGGAGTATCTGTAAGAAGATATTATCTAAAATACACTGCTTTTCCAAATCATTAAGAAGGGAAGTAATAAATATTTCAGAGGAAGATTATGCAAGATAATATTATCCTTAATACTAAGGCAATATAAAGGAATTTAGAAGAAATGGCATGAGGTAAAGGCCTCATACCCAATCTTTATTAACATTGATGAAGAAGACTCACCACTGTACTTAAGCCAGAATATTTAAGTTCTAATCTCTATAAAGCATTATATACAGTATTTTAATGGTACCACCTCCAGAAACAATGAAAAACCAGTAGCATGAAAACTTGCTTTATTTTAGCCATAGTTCAATGTGCTTGGCAACTGCATCTAATTCAGTCCTCACAACATAGAAATGAATGTTATTTTCAAAATGAAGAAACAGCCTTAGAAAGGCTACTGATATAATCTGTATACGGCAAATATGGGACTCAAGCTCAAGATTTAGTCTATAGCATTAAAATAGACTTCTGCTTATACTACAAATGAAAGTACAAAAGAACAAATTTCTGTAACAGATTTCCTGTTCTGTTCATTTTTATCTAGGACAAAAACAGGAATCTTAGACAACAAAGTAATGTGTTTTAAAATTTAATGTGTTTTACTTTAAAAAATGAGTATTAAGGGCTTTCATAGATAGTTATTACTCTGAATATTTCTTTCATTACTGTGGCATACAGCACACCACTAAAAATTATAAAATAAATGGGTGATCATATAATATGATTTAGTTATTAAGAAATTTAAAGGCTGAATGATTGATTTGAAATTATAATTTTTTTCACTATGTAACTTGTTATCAAGTCTCCAATTCTCTCTTTTTTTTTTTTTAGACAAGGTCTCGCTGTGTTGCCCAGGCTGGAGTGCAGTGGTGTAATCGCGGTTCACTGCAGCCTCAACATCCCAGGCTCAAGTGATTATCTTCCTCAGCCTCACAAGTAACTGAGACCACAGGCACATACCATGAATTTCTGTATTTTTAGGAGAGATGAGGTTTCGCTATGTTGCGCAGACTGTTGTCGAAATCCTGGGCTCAAGCCATCTGCCTGCCTCAGCCTACTAAAGTGCTGGGATTACAGGCATGAGCCACTGCATCTAGCTCAATTCTCTTTTTACTTCCCTAATTTAGCACAATTATGACCCAGTCTTTTATGTTAAAAAGGTTGAGACAATAAAACAATAAACAACATCTTTTGTAATAACTCTCATTTTATAGTTTTTAGTATACGAAAGTGATTTCAATTTATACAGCTTCTTAATACTAATTGCTAATTGCCTATAAACAGTTTTGTGAAGTAAAAAATTTTATACACATTACAAATGCATGATGCAACAATACATTTACTTTCTAACAAAAACAACCAAGCAACTAAAAATGGCAAACATACTGACACAGGTCAGAGTTAAACATTTAAATAATAAGAAATTCACAAAATTAATTCATAGTATAATCAGGTAAGAAAAGCACATAAAGAATATTAGGTAATATTTTACTTAGTGCAATTAGAAGTTTAGCCAATTTTCATTTACTACCCTTATTTCAAAAGTAAATATAAAGAATAAATGCCATTCAAACACTAAAAAAAATTTTCTCAACTTCCTTTTAAAAATGCTCTGGCTTCTGATATTAATTTACTTTTTTATTTTTTAATACAAATTTCTACTTTATTTTTTTCTCTGTACTTGAATGTATGCAAAAAGCTGCTGTTTTAGAATTCCACTTCTGGAATTATAAGGATTAGGTTCATCTCCACCTGAAATAACCTTAACTAGGAATATATATTAACAATACTTTTCAGACACTGAGCACCAGGCAAGGCAGGGCAGTGATGCCTGGGTGAGTGGAAACCAATGAGGTGACCCCTAGGATTGTGTGAGCTGTCTGGAAAAGAATTCCTAGGCCACAGCTCAGCACAACCTAGGTGTCACCCTAGACTGAGGATACAAGAGCCGGAAATCCAGGAATAAAAGATTTGCATGTATGCAGATTTGTATCTAGAGATCTGGAGATCCCTGGATCTCCAGAGATCTATATAGGGTCTTCAAGACTTCAACATGTACTGACGAACAAATGTCAGCAAACCACTGAAGGCCAGGAAAGGTACTACCAAAAAGTAGCAGGGCAAGCAACCCCAGGGTTTCAGGGAATAAAATGCTTTGTGCTCTTAGACCATCTAGTGAATTCCTAACAGAGTACTCATAAAGGACAGAGCCTTAATAGTGGGGTCAAATGGGATTTAGAACTGCATTTTCAAACCTGGTACCTTAATTCTATTCTAATGAGGTACATATTTAAAGGTAAAATTCATTAAAATTAAAAATTCAATCTAAAAATTTAGTTTCTTAGTCTCATTTCATGTGCTTAACAGTTACCAAACTAGACAACATTGGTTTATAAAAATTACCAATAATTACAGTAAGTCTTGCCTTAGATTAAAAGCTGCTCTGATCCTACTTACAAAGATTAAAAGCAAGTCTAAAAGCAACAAATTGTTTTCAAATAATATCATTACATTTCATGAAAAAATAAAATATATATATTAGAATACAAAATATTCAGCAACCCAAAAAGTAAAATTTACATTGTCTGGCATCCAAGAAGATTCTCCAGGCAAATAAAGAAGCGAGAACATACAATCCATAAGGAAGAGAAAAATAATACAAACAGACTACTATGTTCAAGAAAGTTGAAGAAAACCTATACACTTTAAGTAAGGACAAGGAGATATAAAATGTCTAACAGATCAGACACAGGAAATTATCCAAAATTTAAAAATAGAGAAAAAAAATGATGGGGGGAAAAGAGGAAATACAGATCTGGGGAGGTGTCAAACAACTTCACATAGCCTAATAAGTAACTGTAATTATAAAAAAAAGGGGAGGCAATTATTGAAGAAATAATTGCCAAAATATTTCCAAATTTTGTGAAATCTAAAACACACAGATTCAAGAAACTCAACAAACTCTAATCATAAGAAATGTGAAGAAAAAATTGTAAGGCATACAATCATCATACTCCTTAAAACCAGTGACAGAAATTTGTAAAAGCAAACAGACTGACACATAAAGGTTATTATTTGAAAGTAATATTGTCGGCCTGGTGTGGTGGCTCATGCCTGTAATCTCAGCACTTTGGGAGGCCGAGGAAGGCAGATCACTTGAGGTCAGGAGTTCGACATCAGCATGGCCAATATGACAAAACCCCATCTCTACTAAAAAAAAAAAAAAAAATACAAAAATTAGCCGAGTGTGGTGGCGCGTGCCTGTAATCCCAGCTACTCTGCAGACTGAGGCAGGAGAATTGCTTGAACCTGGGAGGCAGAGGTTGCAGTGAGCCGAGATCGTGCCACTGCACAGCCTGGGGGACAGAGTGAGACTCCGTCTCAAAAAAAACAAAAACAAAAACAAAAAAAAGAGAAAAAAATAACAGGTCACTTCCTTTTTGGCTAATTTTAATATTCTCTTGTTGTCTTTGCTTTTTTTTTTTTTTTTTTTTTTTTTTTTTTTTTTTTTTTTTTTTTTTTTTTTTTTTTTTTTTTTTTTTTTTTTTTTTTTTTTTTTTTTTTTGAGATGAGGTCTTGCTATGTTGCCCAGGTGGTCTGGAACTCATGGGCTCAAGTAATGCAGAGAAAGACTCCATCTCAAACAAAAAATAAGAAAGTATACTGTCAAAAGCTACAGATAGCAGGTAAATTTACTGAGGCAATACTTCTGAATTACTTATTCTTATACATGTTGATCTAATATAAACATACAAGTAAATCTATCAGAAAATATGGCTAAAGAGTATAAATCCACTTTAAAGAACCAAAAAAAACTGCCAAATAGGTTACATTCAGCACATATAACTTTTGAGGTCATGTACTTCCAAAGCGATTAGCTTTTATTTTTGTGCAATACAGAAAACTATTTTGTAAAATATTTTGAATGCTAGAATGTTTTAGAATAGCATTCTTCCACAGTAAAGACTAATTAAAATGTTCAATTTTCAGTTATTTTGTATTAGAATGTCTACTTTTGCACAAGTTAAACGTATGAAATATCAATATCAATAACTGAGCTTAGTGCTCTTCCCCACTTTCTTCATTTATTTAATTTTGTTTGTATGTGTTTTGAGAGAGTCTCGCTCTGTCGTCCAGGCTGGAGTGCAGTGGCGCAATCTCGGCTCACCGTAATCTCCACCTCTAGGGTTCAAGTGATTCTCCTACCTCAGTCCCCCAAATAGCTGGGACTACAGGTGCGCGCCATCATGCCCAACTAATTTTTGTATTTTTAGTAGAGATGGGTTTCCCCATCTTGGCAGGACTGGTCAAACTCCTGACCTAAGGTGATCCACCTGCCTTGGCCTCGCAAAGTGCTGGGATTACAGGCGTGAGCCAACAAGCCTGGCCCATTTATTTAATTTTTAATTTTCATTTTTCTTCATCATGTAGAATGAACAATTTCAGGAAACTGATAGAAAATACCCTCTAACATCAAATTTTCAAAAAAGTTTCTCTGTATCAGATAAGGCAGTCATTTTCAATTTTTTTTAATATTTATAATAGTATGCTAACAACGTATTGTATAAGTTGTAAAACAGTAGGAAAGAATTATGATTTTATGCACATGCATATTAGACACAGCGACTGTGAAGCAGAAAACAATCTTTCCTACCTATAATCATTATATCCATTCACATGGTTTCACTTACCATCTATGTATGGTAACAACTCCCAAATCTCTTCAACTCTCTCTTTTACTCTGGGCTTTAGATTTGTATTTTTAACTGACAAATAGACATTTCCAACTTTTTTCTTAGATACCCCTATTCTTCCTTCAGTTCACAGCTTCCATGAAAAACTTAGGTCCCTTCTTATGTATACAGATAGAAATATACCTACTTATATTCATATTATAATGCAAACAGACATTTCTAGTTTATTTTAGAAATTGACAACAGACATAAGATCACAACTATCTTGTGGGGTGGAATGTGTGTCTTGCTCATGTTTATAATCTTAGCACAAATTATAGTGCTTGCACTTTGCAGATGGTCAACAAATTCACTCATTGATTAACCAGAATTTCAGAGCGGCAATACACTCCAACTATCTAAAGTTGATATGGGCCAGGCGCGGTAGCTCACACCTGTAATCCCAGCAATTTGGGAGGCCGAGGCGGGCGGGTCACTTGAGGTCAGGAGTTCGAGACCAGCCTGGCCAACATGGTGAAACTCAGTCTCTACTAAACATACAAAAAAATTAGCTGGGCGTGGTGGCACATGCCTGTAATGCCAGCTACTCGGGAGGCTGAGGCAGGAGAAATGCTTGAACATGGGAGGCAGAGGTTGTGGTGAGTCAAGATCGTTCCACTGCACTCCAGCCTGGATGACAGTGAGACCTCCCTCTCAAACTTTAAATAAATAAATAAAATAAAAAGTTGATATGCCTTTGCCATCAAAAACTGCTTTTTAAAAAAGTATCCCATATGTTGTTTAAAGGTATCATCCTGTAAAATACAGGCAAGAACCTAGGGGAAAATGCTCTCTCTGCTTTTTTCACTGACTACAATAAACAATAAGGTGACCAGTCAATTCTACCTACTGCATTTATGTCTTGATCACTGATCACCATCTTCAATTTAGTAAATGTTTATTAATTAGAATCTTGCTATTCAACCTAATATCCTGCAATTAATCTAGTATAAAATGACCAGATGGTTTATTGTGAGAAAATGCCATCAATGATTTGTCTGTATTTCTAGCTGCCCATTTGTCACTGTGACACATTAAACCAAAAAATGAGGGGTGCCTAAATGTATTTTACATTTTGTCCACTTGACTGGCTTCTTATGCTTCAAACTATAAAGATGTCTTGAACTTTCCAGGTCATTAATGGTTGCCAAGTGGATGCAGAAAATAAAGTTATAAAAACCAATAAATCTCCATATACATCAAACATAAAGTTAAAAAAAACTAATACTTAAATCTGACTTGCCTGACACTCTGTCAAGAACATCTGATAATGTTGTTGAGACTGGCAAATGAAGAGTACGGAATTTGTGGCCTGCTCCATACATTGGATGCTGGATGACGTGGCTAGTAGCATTAATTCTACCTTTGTACAGCTGAAAATCAAGAAATCAAAGAAACCAGGAAGTAACTTTTTGGAATACATATTGTTATAAAATAATCTCAAAAGCATCTAAGAATAAAATACTCAATAAATCCTACAAGATATAACTAATTTAGATATGGCATATTTGCCATGATTTGTTGGTCAACTTTTGCATTATCACTCTGTATCTAATATTTTTTCATTTTTTTCCACAAATCAAACTCTACTTCTCAGGGTAAGGTAAAATTATGTTATTCCTAGGCATGAGGGAGAGTGCTATTCTGAAATTGTCAAGTTCTGTCATTAGGTATAAAGGCTGTGCTAGTTTCACTTTGCTATACTCGAAGTTAGAACACAGGAGATAACTGCAGGCTCTGATACGAAATTGTAAAATACATGTATACACAGCCAATGATTAAGTGTTAAATACTCACTGGACATGGAGACTGAAGAAACATTGTCACTTTCTCATCTTCCAGCATCAACTGTAAAAATAATCTTCGTATAAACCCTGAAATGTTCCCAGATGTTGGAAGGTTCCCTCTTTGAGGAGATGTCTGAAATAATTCACAAAGAACCTGGCAAGACAAAATATTTAAAAAGTTAAATGCAAGATTTATATGAAGCTTTTTATTTTGAAAGATAAAAAGGAAACAGAAAATATGAATTAATAAGTTTATTTTAACATATCAAATCAGCAACTAAAGAATAAATGTCTCTAGGGGTCTAGTAGTTAAGTTTTTTTTTTTTTTAAGGAGGAAAGAAATGATTTTAGCTTAAAATATATGAATACCAAAGGAGATAAAAGTGTACGAAACGTATCCAGGGTTAAAAAAAATTAGTACTAAATGGTTTGCACATAATGAATACCTAGCATAACAAACTTCCGTTAACTTTAGTCAATATTGGTGTGGTTACCTTAAAATAAAAATTATGACAAAAAGCATATTAAAAATATATAACAAGGCCAAGGTCATGCTGATAATCTCAGAACTTTGAGAAACTAAGAGAAGAGATCATTTGAGCCCAGGAATTCCAGACCAGCCTAGGCAATGGGTGAAACCCCGTCTCTACCCACCCCCCCACCAAAAAAAAATTAGCGGGGCGTGGTGGCATGTGCCAGTAGTCCCAGCTACTTGGGAGGCTAAGGCAGGACTTCTTGAGCCCGAAAGTTTCAGTGAGCCGTGGTTGTGCAACCGCATTACAGGCCTGGGCAACAGAGAGAGATCCTGCCCCAACTCACCCCCAAAATGTATATAAAGCCTTAATAAGATACCAAGAAAGAAATCAATGGGACACAAAGAGTTCATGCTACCCAGAAGCACAAACCAAATTTTCAAATACCTAGAATCATGCCCTCGGGTGAAGTTGGTAATTTAAGCATTTTCTTTTAATATGCATATTTAGCAGAGATATTTTCCCAGTAATTAATTACTACAGGCAGTAAAATATCTTTCTCTTCTTCCTGTTTTGTTTTGGTTTTTGTTGAGACAGGGTCTCGCTCTGTCGCCCAGGCTGGAGGGCAGTGGTGTGATCTCAGCTCACTACAGCCTCAACCTCCTAGGCTCAAGTGATCCTCCCACCTCAAGCCTCCTGAGTAGCTGAGACCATAGGCGCATATCACCATGCCCAGCTAATTTTGGTTATGATTTCTTTTTTTGGTAGACAGGAGGTTTTGCCATGTTGTCCAAACTGGCCTCAAACTTCTAAGCTCAAGTGTTCCACCCGCCTTGGCTTCCCAAAGAGCTGGGATTATAGGTATAAGCCACAGCACCCGACCTGCCTTTCTTCTTAATAAAACTAACTCCTTCAATATTTTATAAAAATTATATTATCTATTTTTCTAGGTACTACTAAAGTTTGACTTGAATGAGCACTATTAAATAACAAGGAGAAAAGTTATTTACTAGTGTCTACCATATCTCATACAGGCTCTATGCTAGGTACGTTATACAAATTAAAATATTTAACTGTCTCAAAAAATCCTTGAGGCAGGTATTGCTAGCCCCATTTTATAAGATTAACCAATATGCCCAAGGTCACATGAGGTAACCAACAGCAAAATTTGGCAAAAAGCCAACTAGAATTACTCTTGAAATAATTCTACCTTTCAGGAGTTTTTGGCCACATAGGCATAATATATGATAAATTATCTTCCACTTTTTTTTTTTTTTTTTTTTTTTTTTTTTGAGATGGAGTCTCACTCTGTCCCCTTGGGACTGGATCATATGATAAATTACTTCACTTTTTTTTTTTTTTTTTTTTTTGAGACAGAGTCTCACTTTGTCGCCCAAGCTGGAGTGCAGTAGTACGATTTCAGCTCACTGCAACCTCCACCTCTCTGGTTCAAGTGATTCCCCTGCCTCAGCCTCCCAAGTAGCTGGGATTCCAGGCACATGCCACCACACTCGGCTAATTTTTTTGTATTTTTAGGAGAGATGGGGTTTCACCATGTTGGCCAGACTGGTCTTGAACTCCTGACCTCAGACAATATGCCCGCCTCAGCCTCCCAAAGTGCTGAGATTACAGGCATGAGCCACCACACCCGGCCTATCTTCCACATTTTTGTATGTGATTTATGTGGAGTCTCCTATCTGAAACCTAATCTAATGCCCCTGTAAAGAGAAGCAAACTATCAGTATGGCAATCTCGTTACACAAAAAAACAATGCCTCAAGGCACATACACTACTCAGTGATCAGTGTCAATACTGTTCCAGCAGCTGAAATGTTTTTTTGGGCTTTTTCTTTTTGTTTGTAGAAATTTATTAAAATGAGGGTTGTATGATCTAGCTAGGATCCCAATTCATCTGCCAGTCATCTCATCATAAATAAGTGATTCAAGTGACAGCATATTTTGAGGGGGAGAAAGAAGATATCAGTACTTTATAGTTTAAATTCAGATCCTTAAAGGCACTCAACCCTCACTAAATTTATTATCACCTGGCCTTTATACATGGCCCTTTCTTATGTAATAAAACAACTAAAATGTAGGTTATTTTTTCTCTTACCTGTGCCATCAGCTTTTGATTATTAGGATGGCATGAAATGCACTGTAGAAAGAACGCAACAGTTGCATTCTCAATTGCTGTGCGCTGTTGAGTAGTCAATCCTGTTGTAGCAGCTGAAGAAAGAGAAGCTGATCTTGCACTGGTCTGTTGTGCACCTAAATTATGGCTTCCAGAAGTGGACCCAGAGTGACACAATAAAAACAGAAGTGCTGTCCATAGTGGATTGACTTCAGAACCACCAAGCCAATCTTTCATAATATGGCTATTGCCAACTTCTGTCAAAAACCTAAGAATAGGAGCAACTAGGTCTGCTGTGATAGGCATCTTATTACATTGTTGTGGGACATGATGGCGCCTGAGTTTGTCCTGGGAAATATCTATTGACTGAGCAATGCTTTCTGAGTTAGAAATGTGGCTAAAGCAGAAACTAGCCAGACTCCTCACAAGAAGAGAAGGCAAACCTGAGTCTAGTAATTGTTTAATAGCTTCAGGAGATTGAGAAGAGGAAGCAAGGGTAGCCAAATGTGATTCAGTTAATGCAAGAGGTGCTTGTGCATTTTTAGAGTCATCTGTTAAAGATGAACTAAGATCCTGCTTTTTGCTATCATCTGTCATGGACAGTCTATGATGACACTGCACTGGAGGAGGGGTAATTCCCATCCAGCCCATGAGCAAAGAAAAATAGTTTGGGTGTACGTGACACATTGAGCAAAGCAGACTGTCAACAGCTTTCTTCAAAACCATATTGCAGGGAAGAGACATGGACCAATTAAAAAGTAACCTAGAAAAATAAAAGATATCATATTAATGATACAAGTTTATTTTTAGAAGAAACTATTTCAAATATTTCTGTTATAGTTCAATCTATACTCTGACATTACATACTTTATTTGACATTGAATAATAAAACATTGTAAGATTTAAGACTGCATATATATTTTATATATATATATATATATACACACATATATATTTAAAGATGAAGAATGTAGGTACAATGGAAGTTGAGTTAGACTTGTAAATAAATACAGAAAATCAAGTAAACTATTTTAAAATGGTTCTACCATTCTCTGTGTGACCTAAAAAGGTCATTTAGAGAAACAAACAAACAAACAAAAAAGATCATGCCAAACAAATGTTTACGTTAAATTCCACATGACAAATGGCTTAAATTCATGTTTGCAAATAAAAAACTATCAGTGAGGCTCAGTAATTAAGTCATGGATTATGCCAACCGCTAAGGCCAAATATGATGACCTACTAGAGAACAACAGGCCTACTTTTTATGTGTCACAGGAACTCTTCAAAAATATATTCTGCTGCAGACTTAACAGTTACCTATCAGTAATTTCAGCAAAGACTTAGCTAAATATGGTGAAGAAACGCGGGTAAATAAAAACTACTTGTCAAAAGGACAATCTAGAAAAGTCTCAAATTTTCTAGCTTTACATTTTTGTTCTTTTCTGAGATGACATCTTGCTCTGTTGCCCTGGCTGCAGTGCCAATGATGCCATCATCATAGGTCAATGCAGCCTCTAACTCCTGGGTTCAAGTGATCCTCCCACCTCAGCCTCCCAAGTAGTTAGGGCTAGAGGAATGTGCCACCAAGCCTGGCTAATTTTTAATTTTTTTGTAGAGATTTGGTCTCTCTATTTTGGCCAGTCTGGCATCAAACTCCTCGTTTCAAGTGATCCTCCCATCTCAGCTCCCCAGAGTTATTTTTTTTTGAGACAGAGTCTTGCTGTGTTGCCCAGGCTGGGGTACAGTGGCGTGAGCGCAGCTCACTGCAACTTCTGCAGACTCAAACAATTCTTGCGCCTCAGCCTCCCAAGTAGCTGGAATGACAGGTGCATACCACTGTGTCCGGCTGACTTTTTTTTTTTTTTTTTTTTTTGAGACAGAGTCTTGCTCTTATCACCCAGGCTGGAGTGCAATGGCGCAATCTTAGCACACTGCAACCTCCACCTCCCAGGTTCAAGTGATCCTCCTGCCTCAGCCTCCCAAGTAACTGGGATTACAGATGCACACCACCACGCCAGGCTAGTTTTTCTATTTTTAGTAGAGAAGGGGTTTCACCATATTGGTCAGGCTGGTCTCGAACTCCTGACCTCGTGATCTGCCGACCTCGGCCTCCCAAAGTACTGGGATTACAGGTGTGAGCCACTGTGCCCAGCTTTCTGACTTCTGCATTTTTGTACAGACAACGTTTTGCATGTTGCCCAAGCTAGTCTTGAACTCCTGACTCAAGCGATCTTCCCACCTCGGCCTCCAAAGTGCTGGGATTACAGGTGTGAGCCACCACGCCCAGCCCCAAACTTGTCTAGCTATACTTTCCTGCTAGAGTTGTACATTAAAGATAATCTGGTGGGAAAATTTGCAACTGAGAATAAACACTATGAACCACAGCAACATCTACATTAAGCATAATTTTAGGTTAAAAAAAAAGAAGGCAGTACTGCTAATATATCTTCTTAAAACACAAAGATAAATTAATATTTGACAATTCATTTCAAAAGTATACTTGATTACATTTGCTACTTTCAAAATATTATGTTTCTCCTAATAAACATGTAAAATATTGTTTTATCAAGTGAACACTAACTGATCTAGTACTAGCGGGAAAAAAAGGATTTCACAAATCATACTTACTCAAAGAGCTCTTGGTCCAGGAGTGCTGGTAAGTCATATTCTACAAGCAGCTCATAACTATGCCACAGAATGGCTGCTACACAGTGCAAATGAGAAGGAGATGGCATCAGAAGACCATACTCTATTGTGGAGGAGTTAGGACACATGTAGTTCATCCTGCCACTTCTCTTCATAGCAGCCACTCTTGCAGAATCACTAACCCATTTTAACAAGGCCTGAATTCTTAAACGAAGAAAATGAATTCATATAACCAACTATAGCGCAACTGGCGTTTCATATAGATAAATACCATCTCTGCATGGTGAATAGGGTATTTATGAGAATAATATACTAATTGTTTCTGATTATTTTAATCTAAAATAAGAAAAAAAGGAAATCTATTGGCAACAAAGACATACTAGTTCCAGTTCCAATTTTCCAATAACCTTACCAATTTCAACCATCAAAAGGTTTGAGATAACATACTAGAACAGTGATCTGGGGCTAATTCTTCACTGTGCAAAGTCTCATGAAATAAAGCATGTTTCACATCCCTGGACCCTAGCATTAAATACTAGTAATAGCCACCCACACTCATTCATTCTGACAACAGAATACACCCTCAACACTTATATATATTTTTTTAAGTATAATTTTTATAAGATGGAAATTAAGCTTATTTTCTCTGCATAGTACTTTTAAAAATACAGGTGTCATTTAGAACTGACATTAATAACAAGATTATAGGTCAACTAACCCCACTAATCCCAATCCCCTGGAGCTGGGAACCAGTAAAACACACCCAATTTTGAACCACTACCTGGGAGCAAAAGACTTTTAGATTTCTCAAGTTTTTAAAACACTGTGTTTACATTTAGTTTATTTTCCTTCAATTTCTATTTCAGAATATAAGATTCCTGGCTTTACAGTAAAAGAAACAGGGATAGGAAGGTATATAATACTAACTCTGAAAGATAAGACTTTCAATTTCACATGATGGGGAATAAAGAGAATTCAGAAGACAAGGAAGACATTTTTCTCAACCTAACAATCTTGTCATTAATGTCAGTTTTATATAACAAACATTCATGTTTTAAAAAGTACTATGCAGAGAAAATGAATTAAGCTTAATTTTCTTCTTATTAAAAAGCCAGAACAATATTTAAAAATTAAATAATCCTAACAGATTTCAAGCAATCTGTTCTGGAAAAATATTTTTAACGCTGATATTTTAAATATATTTTAACCACTACTAACCATTATGATTCAAATTTGGCACAAATTGTTATTCACTTTATCAAAAACAATTGCAATCTATGTTTAAATGTAATCCATAATTTTAATAAATTATAAAGATATTAATAAAACATCAAATGACTTCATTTTAAACATAATCAAAATATTAAAAAGTAACATAAATCAGGAAGAAATCTATGTTTTTCTAATATGGATGCTACACATAAAAACAGAGAATGCCAAATATTTGCTCAAAAATTTATCAACAAAAATATGTTTCAAAACTACTTCAAGTTGGCTGGGCGCGGTGGCTCATGCCTATAATCCCAGCACTTTGGGAGGCCTGAGGCGGGCAGATCATGAGGTCAGGAGATTGAGACCATCCTGGCTGACATGGTAAAACCCCGTCTCTACTAAAAATACAAAAAAAAAAAAAAAAATTAGCCAGGCGTGGTGGTGGACGCCTGTAGACCCAGCTACTCGGGAGACTGAGGCAGAATGGCATGAACCTGGAAGACAGAGCTTGCAGTGAGCCAAGATTGCGCCACTGCACTCCAGCCTGGGCAATAGAGCAAGACTCCATCTCAAAACAAAACAAAACAAAACAAACAAAAATTCAAGTTGGTATCAATTTGGAAGCAAAAGACATCAAGGTAGAATGACATTAGGACAACTCATTAAAATTACCTAAATGTAAAAAAAAAAGAAAAGGAAAAAAAATCACTAAATATTTAGCCAACGTGTTCAAATGTAATTTACATGTTATGATATTGTTTCATTCTGTAAATAGCAGGAAAGAGTGCAGAAAGTAATGAAAAGATTTCGATGAATATGATAATCAATAATAAACAGAACCATTATCAAAACAGTTGAAGTACCAACTATAGACACAATATTCCTACATTCATATACATGTATTAAGTACTACCTAAGATAGTATGACTCTGATACCATCACTTTACAAGGTTCCTTTCACACATAGTCAACTTAAAAATATATGTTTTATTCCATTCCTCAAAAGCAGTATTAACTAAGAATTCTATTTAAGTTCAAATTTGCTTAAAGTATGTCCAAATACATATAAATGTATGTCTAATGTTATGAAAACTTACGGAAGTTACATCGTGTGAGGCATATAGTAAACATACAATATATCACAGTATTGTCTTTTATGAGATCATCTATGGAAAAACTGTCAGAAACATTTACTATAGCATGATTATGTGTATGTGTGTGCTTAATCAAATGAAAAATAAAATCATACCTGTCTTTTGTACCAGGATCCTGAGTTGTTCCAAGCTGGTAAAGAATATCTATCGTAGAGTCAGAAGAGAGTCCATTTAGTCTTCCAAAAAGTAAAGGACTATTCAAATCTTGCAACAAAGAATCCAAAGAAAAGGTTTGCTAAATAAGCAAGTTAACCATGGGAAGATTTACTTAATTTAAGTTATTCATTAAAAATGAGGCTTCCATAAAGTCCAAGAACAAAGAACAAACTCTAAAAATAATGAAACTAGGCTAGGTGCAGTGGTTCACACTTGTAATCCCAGCACTTTGGGAGGCCGAGGCGGGTGGATCACCTGAGGTCAGGAGTTCAAAACCAGCCCAATCAATATGGAGAAACCCCGTCTCTATTAAAAATACAAAAACTAGCCAGGTGTGGTGGCAGATGCCTGTAATCCCAACTACTAGGGAGGTGGAGGTTGTAGTGAGCTGAGATTGCACCACTGCACTCCAGCCTGGGCAACAGAGTGAGACTCCATCAGAGAAGAGAGAAGAGATAAACATAAACTAAAAGAAAAAATAATTCCCAAAACAGAGTTAAGCATGAAGATCGCACAGTTCAACTGCTGTTACTTTACAGACATGTAAACATTTAAATATCAAAGTTAATTATCACCTGTAGGATCACTGCCTGATGCTGCACAATTTCTCAGGAGAATGTCTATGAGCTTCAGGCCAATTCTAGTAGACTGCAGTCCTATCTTTACAAGCACAACCTCGATGTTGGGTGAATGCATTCCACAGTAAGGTGACATCAATAAGGCCGCACAAGTCTGCAGTAGATTAGCAGTAGGTGCAGCTGCACTTGCCATCATTCCTTCTAGATCACTTATGTGAGTAAGGCAATGATGTAGTAACCGTAACCATCCAATACTGAAAATACAAAATGACTTGTATGATCAATATAAGTCGCTCAAATCGCTTCGGGGTAGAACATAACTTTCTAAAGATCAGAATGTTGTGTTTCATAAATAGCATTAACCAATCTAAGATATGTTTTTTTAGAATGCTGCAAATTAAGTAAACAGTAAGTTTCCGCTATAAGATAAATCACGGCCGGGCGTGGTGGCTCACACCTGCAATCCCAGCACTTTGGGAGGCCGAGGCAGGGGATCACAAGGTCAGGAGTTCGAGACCATCCTGGCCAACTTGGTGAAACTCCTTATCTACTAAAAATACAAAGATTAGTTGGGCACGGTGGTGGGCGCCTGTAATCCCAGCTACTCAGGAGGGTGGGGCAGGAGAATCATTTGAACTCGGAGGCGGAAGTTGCAGTGAGTCTAGATTACACCACTGCACTCCAGCCTGGGCAACAGGGTGAGACTCTGTCTCAAAACAAACAGAAAGATAAATCACATACAAAAGGACTTGTATTCATAGCACTCTGAAACCGTGTGTTTGCTTTTTTAGGAAATCATCCAGAAATCTGCTTTTACATGCAATTATATATACTGATAAACTGATTACTATCAGACTTCTAAAACTGTGTAGTCTTAGCACCTTGAGAATAGAAATCCTAAATTCTTTTTTTATTGTGCACATGTACCCTAAAACCTAAAGTATAATAATAAAATAAAAATTAGAAAATAAAATAAAATAAAAAAAGAGTTTCACTCTCTCGCCCAGGCTGGAGTGCAGTGGCGGAATCTTGGCTCACTGCAAACTGCACCTAATGGGTTCAAGTGATTCTCCTGCCTCAGCCTCCCGAGCAGCACACCACCATGCCCGGCTAATATTTTGTATTTTTAGTAGAGATGGGGTTTCACTCTGTTAGCTAGGATGGTTTCGATCTCCCGACCTCGTGATCCGCCCGCCTTGGCCTCCCCAAGTGCTGGGATTACAGGTGTGAGCCACTGCGCCAGGCCTTAAATTCATTTTTATCAGGCAAAACTTTCAATAAAATCCATCTATAAAACATTCAGCTGTCAAAATTTATCAGAAAAATGTTGATTAAAAAATATATTCGGGTCCTTGTTAGTTTGGTTCAGACATAATCCTTCTGTTACCTAACATTTAGGAATTATCATGTAAGACTAGGTCCCTGTTTCTAAGGTCAGTTGGTATGGTTCAGATGTCATAGGCTGGTCATAGGCATTTGTAAATTCCCGAAACAGAGTATGATACAAAAAATTACAAGCCAGAAAATTAGAACGTACACCTACATGTAGCATACAGATCATCTCAAAGACTAAACATATATACACCTTAATTTTAATCAGTGTCAGCATTGTTTCCACAAAACTGTCTCTATTACACCTAATAAAATTGTATTATACAAATACCTACTGAACGAAGACCTTCCTAAGACCTAAAAAAAAAAAAAAAAACGCACAAAATAATTAAGTCCCCTATCTCTCAACCCTGCCAAAACAAAAACAAAAACAAAAAAGGACAGAAAGCTTTTTTAAATAACAGGAAACAAAACATACCTTGTTTTGGATACCTGATCTTCAGATGGAAGGAATGGATTATTAACTGTTGCAGAAGAGGTGGTACCAAAAGCAGTGAGCCCCAACAATTTAATTTGTGAAAGGCCTAATGTGCTGGCATCCCGTGGACGATGTAGTCTAAGGCAGACAGCAGAAGCTACTTCGGCTTTTACAAGCTGAATTTTTATGTAGGTGAGGCCACTTGTGACAACAGGAGTGGACAAAGGTAACATATTTACCCCATCTGCACTTACTTCAACAGACACTGAGGAAGGGCAGGCTATAAAAAGAGAAAATTGAATCATCACAAAAGACAAAGTAAACTAGATTGAACAGTTTATTAAAATCCCAGTAAAATAGCAGCTTTCACAGTTGTATTCATCATGAACGTGTAAAAAGAAAACTTATACAACAAAACATAGTTTGACAATGACTTTCACCATAATTAATGTTGCAGCTACTTTTCAACACAAAATATTTGACCTACAATAAAAATTATACAGTCTAATATTCACCTAAAAAAAGAGGAACCAAAGATGTGTGATGCACATGTACCTGATGCTTCCTATGAATAAAACCAGCCAAATATGTAATTATGTCATCATTTCTGCTTTACTCAAAATTATCACAAATAATAAGAAACTACCTTTGATTAATATGCTATGGTTTACTATTTTAAATAATTTGGGGAAAAATGTAATCAAACTTGTTTTTCCACCAATTATTCTATTACTACTAGATTGTGATATTTTCTAAACATTGAGTTTAACCACACAGCTCAGTTTAGAACTTTTTTTTTTTTCTGCGATAGAGTCTTGCTCTGTTGCCCAGGCTGGAGTGAGTGCAGCGGCGCGATCTTAGCTCACTGCAACCTCCACCTCCCAGGTTCAAGTGATTCTCCTGCTGTAGCCTCCAGAGTAGCTGGAACTACGGGCAGGTGCCACTACATCTAGGTAATTTTTGTACTTTTGGTAGAGACAGGGTTTTGCCATGTTAGCCAGGCTGGTCTCGAACTCCTGTCCTCAAGTGATTCACCTGCCTCAGCCTCCCAAAGTGCTGGGATTATAGGTGTAACCCACTGCACCCAGCCTCCTTTTCAAATTAAACCAAATATCCACAGGATTTTTTAACAAAATCAATTCTTGCTGAAATTTAAGGAGTCCCCAATAAACTACCGGAAAATTATTTATTTCTAGCTTAACATGGAACCCCATATAATAAATATATGTCAACTAAAACTTTTTTCTTTTAATTATTATACTTTAGGTTTTAGGGTACATGTGCACAATGTGCAGGTTTGTTACACATGTATACATGTGCCATGTTGATTTCCTGCACCCCTTAATTCGTCATTTAGCATTAGGTATATCTCCTAATGCTGTCCCTCCACCCTCCCTCCAACCCACAACAGTCCCCGGAGTGTGATGTTCCCCTTCCTGTGTCCATGAGTTCTCACTGTTCAATTCCCACCTATGAGTGAGAACATGCGGTGTTTGGTTTTTTGTCCTTGCCATAGTTTACTGAGAATGATGTTTTCCAGTTTCATCCATGTCCCTACAAAGGACATGAACTCATCATTTTTTATGGCTGCATAGTATTCCATGGTGGATATGTGCCACATTTTCTTAATCCAGTCTATCGTTGTTGGACATTTGGGTTGGTTCCAACTCTTTGCTATTGTGAATAGTGCCGCAATAAACATACGTGTGCATGTGTCTTTATAGCAGCATGATTTATAGTCCTTTGGGTATGTACCCAGTAATGGGATGGCTGGGTCAAATGGTATTTCTAGTTCTAGATCCCTGAGGAATCGCCACACTGACTTCCACAATGGTTGAACTAGTTTACAGTCCCACCAACAGTGTAAAAGTGTTCCTATTTCTCCATATCCTCTCCAGCACTTGTTGTTTCCTGACTTTTTAATGATGGCCATTCTAACTGGTGTGAGATGGTATCTCATTGTGGTTTTGATTTGCATTTCTCTGATGGCCAGTGATGATGAGCATTTTTTCATGTGTTTTTTGGCTGCATAAATGTCTTCTTTTGAGAAGTGTCTGTTCATGTCCTTCGCCCACTTTTTGATGGGGTTGTTTGTTTTTTTCTTGTAAATTTGTTTGAGTTCATTGTAGATTCTGGATATTAGCCCTTTGTCAGATGAGTAGGTTGTGAAAATTTTCTCCCATTCTGTAGGTTGCCTGTTCACTCTGATGGTAGTTTCTTTTGCTGTGCAGAAGCTCTTTAGTTTAATTAGATCCCATTTGTCAATTTTGGCTTTTGTTGCCATTGCTTTTGGTGTTTTAGACATGAAGTCCTTGCCCACGCCTATGTCCTGAATGGTATTGCCTAGGCTTTCTTCTAGGGTTTTTATGGTTTTAGGTCTAACATTTAAGTCTTTAATCCATCTTGAATTAATTTTTGTATAAGGTGTAAGGAAGGGATCCAGTTTCAGCTTTCTACATATGGCTAGCCAGTTTTCCCAGCACCATTTATTAAATAGGGAATCCTTTCCCCATTGCTTGTTTTTGTCAGGTTTGTCAAAGATCAGATAGTTGTAGATATGTGGCATCATTTCTGAGGGCTCTGTTCTGTTCCATTGATCTATGTCTCTGTTGTGGTACCAGTACCATGCTGTTTTGGTTACTGTAGCCTTGTAGTATAGTTTGAAGTCAGATAGCGTGATGCCTCCAGCTTTGTTCTTTTGGCTTAGGATTGACTTGGCGATGCGGGCTCTTTTTTGGTTCCATATGAACTTTAAAGTAGTTTTTTCCAATTCTGTGAAGAAAGTCATTGGTAGCTTGATGGGGATGGCATTGAATCTATAAATTACCTTGGGCAGTATGGCCATTTTCACGATATTGATTCTTCCAACCCATGAGCATGGAATGTTCTTCCATTTGTTTGTATCCTCTTTTATTTCATTGAGCGGAGGTTTGTAGTTCTCCTTGAAGAGGTCCTTTACATCCCTTGTTAAGTTGGATTCCTAGGTATTTTATTCTCTTTGAAGCAATTGTGAATGGGAGTTCACTCATGATTTGGCTCTCTGTTTGTCTGTGATTGGTGTACAAGAATGCTTGTGATTTTTGTACATTGATTTTGTATCCTGAGACTTTGCTGAAGTTGCTAATCAGCTTAAGGAGATTTTGGGCTGAGACGATGGGGTTTTCTAGATATACAATCATGTCATCTGCAAACAGGGACAATTTGACTTCCTCTTTTCCTAATTGAATACCCTTTATTTCCTTCTCCTGCCTGATTGCCCTGGCCAGAACTTCCAGCACTATGTTGAATAGGAGTGGTGAGAGAGGGCATCCCTGTCTTGTGCCAGTTTTCAAACGGAATACTTCCAGTTTTTGCCCATTCAGTATATTGGCTGTGGGTTTGTCATAGATAGCTATTATTTTGAGATACGTCCCATCAATACCTAATTTATTGAGAGTTTTTAGCATGAAGCGTTGTTGAATTTTGTCAAAGGCCTTTTCTGCATCTATTGAGATAATCATGTGGTTTTTGTCTTTGGTTCTGTTTATATGCTGGATTACATTTATTGACTTGCGTATGTTGAACCAGCCTTGCATCCCAGGGATGAAGCCCACTTGATCGTGGTGTATAAGCTTTTTGATGTGCTGCTGGATTCGGTTTGCCAGTATTTTATTGAGGATTTTTGCATCAATGTTCATCAAGGATATTGGTCTGAAATTCTCTTTTTTGGTTATGTCTCTGCCAGGCTTTGGTATCAGGACGATGCTGGCCTCATAAAATGTGTCAGGGAGGATTCCCTCTTTTTCTGTCGATTGGAATAGTTTCAGAAGGAATGGTACCAGTTCCTCCTTGTACCTCTGGTAGATTCGGCTGTGAATCCATCAGGTCCTGGACTCTTTTTGGTTGGTAAGCTATTGATTATTGCCACAATTTCAGAGCCTGTTATTGGTCTATTCAGAGAGAAATTTGGTTTTATTTTTAATTTCAGTGGTAAAATAAGAAGGAATTACATGCCAGCTTTACACTGATTACTAGACAGTCAAATTAATTTTTAAATTTATACTTCAAAACCTTTTGAGGAAAGTATTATCTACATTTTACACAAGCAGACACAGCAAAAAGAGATTAAGCAATCCACGCTCCCACAAGAAATGTCACACCTTAGATTCAAGTCCATGTTTGATTCTAAAGACTGTTATTTCCACTGTATCACAACATATTTTCAACTTCTGCTCTAAAACCAAATTTCTTAATCAAGTACACTTAAGAAGGGAACACCTAGACCAATTAATTTTTCACAGGAGTTCCCCCTTTGTAATATGCTTCCTGTTTCAATTCCCATGTGCAAAATCCAGCTGAACTTCAAAAGCCACCACTTATGACCAACTCCTCTGCTTTCCAAATAAAAGCAATCCCTTTCCAATTTTAGAGGTAGCCTAAGTCTTACATTGACTTATATTTGCCTTTTAATATAGTTATTTTTGACCTCCTAAAACACCGTGTATTCGCATATTTTCCTTCTACCTTTATATTATCTGCTTTTTATCTAAGGAGTGTGGATGCCACAAGTAATTAAGATATATCAGTCTAATCTTGCAAATACGTAGAAAAAACTGTTTTCTCCAAAGATGCCAGGAATCTACAAAATTTCCCACAGCTCCTCATGCAATTATTGAGTGATATTTGATAGTAATGAGAATCAATCAATAAATGTAAGCATGTGTATTAATTTAAACAATTTTGGCAGAATTATAACTATATTGAAAGCATTTGTGAACCATATAAAACACAAAATGGGCTGGGTGCAGTAGCTCACACCTATAATCTCAGCACTTTAGGAGGCCAAGGCGGGTAGATCGCTTGAGCCTAGGAGTTTGAAAGTAGCCTAGGCATCATAACAAAACCCCGTCTCTACAAAAAAAATACAAAACTTTAGCCAGGCATGGTGGTACATGCCTGTGGTCCCAGCTATACATGAGGCTGAGATGGGAGGATCATTTGAGCCTCAGAGGTCAAGGTTACAGTGATCTGAGATATCAAAACTGCACTCCAGCCTGGGCAACAGAGTGAGACCCTGCCTCAAAAAAAAAAAAGCAAATGAGTATTTCATATTCTTTATAAATACTTGAAAGAGTTCGTGCTCTTAAGTGATAATATTTTGTAAAAATTATTTTGAATTATTTGCCTTATAAAGTTCAATAAAATGTATTCAATGAACATGCATCAAATGAATGATACAATATTATAAGGATACTGACATATTACAATAAACACAGTATGAATCTTAAAATCACACTGCAGTAGTCAAAATATAGTATTATTCAAAAAGGTAGTTATCTTCTAAAGAAGTTGGAGGGCAGGCACACGAATCTACGCTAATTTCACATTACAAGGCTAGGACTGAGGTCTGGGCTGAAAAAACTAACATGGTAAAAAATGGGTGTGTAATGAACTCATTTCAGCTTAATACTGAAGCTTAGTAAATTTGAGAGAAAAGACAAAGCAAAATAATATATAACTGGAACATATTTGTTTAGACTTCATCACATCATCTTTTTGTCTGAGGTTAACAGTCATTTTCCCTAAAATGACTTGGTAGTATTAATTATTTCAATAAAAACTGTTCAGAAGTTACACTCTCTGGTAATCACACCTAAGTGTATTTCTGCTTACTAAATATTTTTATTTTCAAATATTTCTGAATTAAAGTTTGTTCTCACGATGCTTCTTTATAAAATATTACTCACTTGCAAGAGATGCAAGATGAGGCTGGATATGTATCTCCTTAAGCAGCACTGCTGCAGGAAGGTGAATGGTAAGGTCACACCAAGCCTCCTCTGGAAGAAAGATGTAGGACCAAGCAGCAGAGCGAGCTCTTCTATGAGGAGGTGTGGCCTGCAATAGCACTTCAGCTGGTTGGGCAGTAGGACTGCTAGATGTGATTGTACCTAGAGAAGATATTTTACATAAAATAAGAACTTGCAAAAGAAACATAATAAAGCTTTAAAATCTCTACAGATAAAATTAAACTAGAAAAATTAATTGAAAACATGAACAATTGATGCTGGTAATGTACTTAGTATCCTAAGCATGACTGTAAAGGTATTCACAAAACATTAGGAAATCCTGTCAACTGGCAAGGTGACAAGTTCATTATTAACTGCTGTCTACTCTGTACTCATATGATACACAAAAACTAAAGATCAGCAATAAACGTAGCTCAATAATTTTCAAACTCTTTTCTTATTTTTTATTTATTTATTTATTTATTTTGAGATGGAGTCTCGCTCTGCTGCGCAGGCTGGAGTGCAGTGGCACGATCTCAGCTCACTGCAAGCTCCGCCTGCCGGGTTCAGGCCATTCTCCTGCCTCAGCCTCCTGAGTAGCTGGGACTACAGATGCCTGCAACCACACCCGGCTAATTTTTTGTGTTTTTAGTAGAGACGGGGTTTCACCATGTTAGCCGGAACAGTCTCGATCTCCTGACCTTGTGATCCACCCGTCTCGGCCTCCCAAAGTGCTGGCATTACAGGTGTGAGCCACAGCATCCGGCCTCAAACTCTTTAAGCAAAAAACAATGTCCAATACATCCTTCACCTTTAAAATAATCATCTTTATTCTAAGATGTCAATATCTATGATTTAGAAATATGAAAAGAAAAATTTAAAAGCAACTATGTAAACTAGATAAAGAAGTAAATACCTAAATTCGAAACTTTTAAAAAAGATAGTACCACTTTAAGGCCAGGCACAGTGGCTATGCCTGTAATCCTAACACTTTGGGAGGCCAAGGTGGAGGATCACTTGGGGCCAGGAGTTCAAGACCAGCCTGGACAACATGATGAAACCCCATCTCTACTAAACACACACACACACACACACACACACACACACACACACACACACACAGCGCCAGTGTGGTGGCACACGCCTGTAATCCCAGCTACTCAGGAGGCTGAGGCATGAGAATTGCCTGAACCTGGGAGACATTTCGCCACTGCACTCCAGCCTAGGTGACAGAGTGAGACTCTCTCAAAACAAAACAAAACACAGTACCACTTTAAGAAGGAACATGAGATTTAAAATTGATTAACATTTAAAGAGAAAACTTACGGAAGAATCTCTATTTAGTTTCTTAAATTGTGCTTCTATTTAGACTCACAAATAAAAACAAACTTTACTGCTAAAGAACTGTTAAAACATTCCCTCTCGGCCAGGCATGGTGGCTCATGCCTGTAATCCCAGCACTTTGGAAGGCCGAGGCAGGTGGATCGCCTGAGGTCAGGCATTCGAGACCAGCCTGGCCAACATGGTGAAACCCTGTCTCCACTAAAAATACAAAAATTAGCCAGGCGTGGTGGCAGGTGCCTGTAATCCCAGCTACTCGGGAGGCTGAGGCAGGAGAATCGATTGAACCCAGGAGGCGGAGGTTGCAGTGAGCTGAGATCACGCCATTGCACTCCTGTTTGGGCAACAAGAGCAAAACTCCATCTCAAAACTAAAAAACAAACAAACAAACAAACAAAAAAAGCATTCCCTCTCATAAGTAGAATGTTGAGATATCCACTACCTCTAAAATAAACTGTTTGTAACTAAAATAGCGATATATGACATCATGAACTGACTTCAAGTAATTTTGTTTCATACCAGCTAATAAACTAGATAAATTCAAGTAAGTAAGATTTAGTAACACTTTTCTTACCAAGGGGTGCAAAGTTATGAATCCCTTCAGCATTGTCAGGCTCAGAAGCTAGTATTCTTGTTTTCAATGTGCTGTCAACAGCTTTATTTGGACCAGAGTCAAGAAATTTCATAATAGTTGATACCATACTTCTTGCAGTGTTCACAATAGCCCTTGTACTAGTAACCATATTATTGCATATGAGCTGAACACCACCTAAATTTATAAAGAATATGAAATGAAATCGATCTCAGGACAGATGGTTCAACATCAAAAGTAAACTTCCACAAAAGACTACAAAAATGAAAATGTAACATACTATCACATAACTACACTTAAATGATAGTTCTTGAAATATTATCTTACCCATATCATGAAATGCTTTCAAGGCATCACTAGTATCCAATACTCTCAAAATGAACCACAATAATGGCTCAGATAACTGGCAAGTAGCAAGAGAGCCCTAAAAAATGAAATATGCATATTATGACTTTATATATTCCTGTGAATAAGAACTAAACTCAATGCATGTAATATTCCTTCCTAATTTTTGTAAACTGACAGCCTTAAATATACTAAATACGAAATGTCTGCCAAAATACATAAGAAACCTTACCTGAATAAGAAAAAACCATCTCCCTGAACTCAGAGAATGTTTTAAAGCATGTGTCTTCATCCATTATTATCTTTTCCCTTAATATGCATTTAGACACCGATTTCATTTAAAATTTGAACCATTTAAAGTACCTTTGTATTTTCTAATAGAGAAATATACACATTCAACAAATGTTTACAAAAATGATGATACACTGCTATATAAGACATAAGAAATTGTTCTAATATCTGCATTTCAAAATGGGAAATGGACAAGAAAGTAAAATAATCTGCTTCCTATAATTTCATTTGTAAAAATGAAATACAAAAAGGAAAAATTTTGTAACCTATTTTCTTTAATTAGCCTAATCCCTTTTAATGGAAAAAAAAAAGCTGAATACGCAACATAAATTTGAAAAGATTTCACATTACTTCTTCTCACGTAACATCTATGTAGAACACCTCAGTATTACACTATGCTACTTTTAGGAAAAAGAGAAGAACTTCTTGAGACTATATTAAAAAATCTAAAACTCAAGAACACATTAAATGTTTTACTCTTATATCACTGTGGTCATCTCTGAAAATACCACTTCAAAGACACTTTATTCTCCAACTTCTATTAATAATCCATAACCCTCTTGTACTGATGCTTTTCATTGTCCAATATATAATAAATATATTTATTTGTCTCTGTCCTGTAATTTTCCTCTTACATTGCAAGAAATTTATTTGAATCACTGCAACTGTCGTTGGCTTGAACTTACTTGTCTGCCCATATATCCACAGGCCATGTATGTTAAAATTGGCTGCAGCATCATGTGGACTGTAGAAGCTTTTTTACTAAGGGTTGTCAGTATGGTAAATAATCCATCCCCAACTGATATGGCATCCAACCCACCATGAAAGTTTTCATGTTTAGTGAGATGTAATCCACTTGCTCCTAAGAAAAATAAAAGATTCCACATTAAAAGTATGTATATCCAGCTGGGCGCAGTGGCTCACGCCTGTAATCTCAACACTCTGGGAGGCCGAGGCAGGTGGATCACCTGACTTCAGGAGTTCAAAACCAGCCTGGCCAACATGGTGAAACAAATAATAATCAAAATATAGAAGCTGAAAAGTCATTTTTTCTAAAACGGCTGAAGAATGAATATATAATAGCTGTCTATACCCTCTACACATAAGCGGAATGGACTCCTAGAGATTAAAATATCAATGACAATACTCAGTAGAGCACGGTTTATGACTATCTTCTTACATGAGATACCTCTATATCACCAACAATAAAAATAAGTTGTTCTGTTATATGACTGAGAACATCATTCTACATACTAGCTATATACATCAAGAAGAGAGGACATGAATAGAAAAATAAATAATGCCAGCATGTAACTATTCTTTTTAATCTAATCAAAAGGAAGATGTGGCTGTTTCCCATACACTGACAAATAAAAAAATACCAACAGGCAAAAACATATTAGAAATGGATTTTGCCACAGTATACAGATGTTCAATTATTTAAAACATTTAATGTAATGTACTAATATTCAAAGAGGTAAACAAGTTAAGCAACAGCATATAAATTTAACACTGATATGTGTCATAGAAAATGTTACAGTATGAGTGACATTTTACATTTTATTTTTAAAGCAAATGTGAACAAATAATACTTGTCTTTAACACAAAATGATGTGAAATAAGAGCTCAAGACCAGCCTGGCTAACATGGTGAAATCCCGTCTCTACCAAAAAAAAAAAAAAAAATTGGCAGGGCGCAGTGGCTCACACCTGTAATCCTAGCACTTTCGGAGGCTGAAGTGGGCAGATCACCTGAGGTCAGGAGTTCGAGACCAGCTTGCACAACATGGCGAAACCCCATCTCTACTAAACACAAAAAATCAGCCAGGCATGGTGGCACATGCCTGTAATCCCAGCTACTCGGGAGGCTGAGGCATGAAAATTGCTTGAACCTAGGAGGCGGAGGTTGCAATGAACCGAGATCACACCATTGCACTTCAGCCTGGGCAACAGAGCAAGAATTCATCTCAAAAAAAAAAAAAAATCAACAAAAACAAAAACAAACAAACAAACAAAAAACTAGCAGGGGCATGGTGGCACACATGCCTGTAATCCCAGCTACTCGGTAGGCTGACGCAGGAGTATCACTCGAATCTGGGAGGAGGAGGTTACAGTGAGCCGAGATCGCACCATTGTACTCCAGCGTGCGAACAAGACTCTGTCTCGGGGGGAAAAAAAATTAGCCGGGTGTAGTGGCAGGCACCTATGGTCCCAGCTACTTGGGTGGCTGAGGCATGAGAATTGCTTGAACCTGGGAGGCATCTCAATAAAAAGAAAACACAAACCAAACTGACATGACATTTTTCAATATTTCACTTTCATTCATTAATTGAAGCCCCTATACAAAAGTCCTCACCAATAAAAATCAGTCATGAAAAGCTTAAAGCAGTTTTACACTATAAAGTAAAAAGAAAATGAATCCATATATTGATTAAAAAAACAGTTATAGTACCAGAGACAACGGTAAGATTAATATTCTCAATACATACCAATTATCATTGCCATGGCACTGCTATTACACAGGCCCAGAGCAGACAAAATCTGGCTCATAATTTGTTGGTTGGCTAAGACTAAGTCAGCAACATATGCAGGCGATCCTTGAACACTGGTACTGCTTCCATTGCCATCTTTGCCTCCTGAGACTTTTTCTTCATCTGAAACACTATCTGTTGTATTTGTGGTCACAGACACTCTTGCACTGTATTCCCTATTGCCTGAAAGAGGCAGCTGCACTAAAATGTTAACAAGTTTTAACAAATCAAACATGAGTTGATCTCTTGTCATTTCGCCACAAACTGCTTTTGCATCACCTGGACGAATCAGATTGGCAAAGAGTCCCCCAAAGCATGCTCGAGCACCCACGGAGCTATCTGATCCACTTCTTGACATTACTTTGTCTGAGCAAGTGATATAGTGGTGCACTAAAAATGTAACCGATTCTATCACAGCAGAAATAGTACTAACTGAAACGACTTCAAAATTCTGCTCCAGAGTGAATTCTAAGAGCTTCACTTGGGCATCGAGAGGTCCTTGGCCTGTCTGGAAAGCACCCCTGCAGAGAGAGAGAGAGAGAGAGAGAAAGAGAGAGAGAGAGATACAAGAGAGAGGATTAAAAATTAAATGATTTTAAGTAGTTCTGAAAGAAGTAACTTATCACAATACAAGAAAGTTAAACAAATTCTTGGTATTCACTATTTCATTGGGTAGCTAATAGTTTTCATCTCTTTTGGAATTCTTGTTCTTGCCTCCATTTTAGACAAACTCAAAAACAACCTCCCTTCCAAATACAAAACTAAGGGACAAGTATATCCAGAAGTGATTTTGGAGCTACAGACAAAAATACTTCAAAATCACAAGGCACTTCTTATAATGAAATGAGTTCTAATTTTTTCCATTCTCAAATAATGCTATTGTAAACATTTCCTACTGATAATGATACATAAAAATTAAGATTCAATCAAATCATTCTCAAGTATCAAAATTGAATGCTCTTCAAATTCTGCTTATGCCTAAGATATAGAATGCTGAAAAGTCTAACAGCGAGTCAGTCTAACAGCAAGAAAAAGGCAAATTAGGCCTGGTGCAGTGGCTCATGCCTGTAATCCCATCACTTTGGGAACCCCAGGTGGGCAGATAAACCACTTTCGGCCAGAAGTTCGAGACCGGCCTGGCCAACATGGTGAAACCTCATTATTACTAAAAATACAAAAATTAGCAGGGCATGATGGCGTGTGACTGTTAATTCCAGCTACTCAGGAGACTAGGCAAAAGAATACTTTTGAGTTTGAGACCAGCCTGGCCAACATGGTGAAACCCCCATCTCTACTGAAAATACAAAAATTAGCCAGGCATGGTGATGGGCCTGTAATCCCAGCTATTCAGGAGGCTGAAGCATGAGAATTGTATGAAACCAGGAGGAGGAGGTTGCAGTGAGTCGAGATCACGCCACTGCACTCTAGCCTGGGTGACAGAGCCAAAGTCTATTTCAAAAAACAAACAAACAAAGACTGTCTAAAGCAAAAAAAAAAATAATAAAAATAAGGTTGCACAGTATTGTGTGCTTATAGCAGATATAAACAGTAAAAACATGACAACTATGTCACAAAAGATGGAAGAAAGGAACTGAAACTACACTGTTAAGTTCTGACATTATACATGAGTGGGATAATATTTTAAAGCAGAATGTGATTAAATAAAGGTATATCTTGTAAAACTAGGACAATATTAAAAATTTTTCGATTATAGGCCGGGCACAGTGGCTCATGCCTATAATGCCAGTGACACGGGTGGATTGCTTGAGCTCAGGAGTTTGAGACTAGCCTGGCCAACCTGCTGAAACTCCGTCTACAAAATATACAAAAATTAGCCGTGTGTGGTAGCATAGCAGAAGCCTGTAATCCCAGCTATTCGGGAAGTTAAGGCACGAAAATCACATGAACCCAGAAAGTGGAGGTTGCAGAGAGCCAAGATCGCACCACTACGCTCCAACCGGTGTGACAGAGCAAACACTGTCTCAAAAATAAATAAATAAGAAATTCAGTTATAAATAAGAATGGAAATGAAATTATTTTAAAAGTTGCTGAATTCAAAAGTCAACAGAAAAAGATTTCTTAAAAGGAATCAAAAACAGATGAAATAAATAGAAAAATAGCAAAACGATCAATTTTAATCCAGCATGTCAATAATTACATTAAATGTAAGTAGTCTATATAGACCAATTCTGACATTGTCAAATGCTTGTATTAGAAAAGAAGAAAGGTCTAAAATCAATTATCTAAGCCCGAAAGACCAAAATAAATTCAAAGAAAGTAGAAAGGAAGAAATAATCTACGAGCTGCCTTTTTTGAAATAATATTGAGGAACTTCTAGCCAGAATGATCCCAAAAAAAGATAAAAATTACCAACATCAGAAATAAAGGAAGGAAACTTATAGATCCTATAAACATTAATAAATATATATTTCAACTAACAAATACAACAATGTAAAGGAACAACTTCCTTCACAAAATTACCAAGGCTCACTCAAGAAGAGAAAATCTGAATAGTCCAAGACCTAGAAAATAAGTTTGAAAATTTTGGGGGCAAAGAAAACTCTAGCCACAGGATGCTTCAATGGCAAATGCTACCAAATATTTAAGTAAGTGACAATACACATATTACACAACCTCTTTCAGAATAAATTCAGCAAGTTATAAAATGGATTGATATGTTATGACCAAGGGTGTGTCTGTCTTGAGAATGCACATTAACTGACACTTAACAAAAAAAATCAAACTTGGTGTAGTGGCATATGCCGATTGGGCCAGCTAAGAACAGAATGAGACGGAAAGCTTGCTTGAACTCAGGAGTTCAAAGCCAGCCTGGGCAACATAGTGAGATCTCAACTCTTTAGAAAACACCAGTATAATTCAACGTATGAACAGATGAAAGAACAAACAATCTATGTTCATTTCAACAGATGCAGGGAAACATCTAACAAAATCCAGAGACATTTATAATTTAAATGCCTTAGCAAGTTAGAAACAAGCTGGAACTTTCTCAACTTACTATCAAGTATCTAAAAAAGAGCTCCAGCTAGTAACATATCTAATTATGAAAGACAATGTTTCATAAGATCTTAAGATTGAGAAAAAGAAGGAAGAGTAACTTTTACCATATGTACTCAACAGCACACTTGAAGTCCGAACAAGTACAACTGGATGGGGGGAGGGGAACCCATGAGACATATGCATAAGAAAGGAGGAAATAAAACTAACTGTATTCTCTGACAATATGGCCAAATAAGCAATACATCTGCCCAAACTGATCTACAGAATGATGCAATCTCACTCAAAACTATTTTTTTCTGGAAAATCAATAAACTGATTGTAAAATTTATAAGGAAAAGGAATGGAATTAAAACAGCCAAAATAACTCTAAAAATCAAGAAGAAAGGTGGAGAGCCTACACTACTAGATTTCAAAAAATACTATAAGGGAGCTAAGATAGTGAGGTAATGCATAAAAAACAGACAAAAACATAAATTCTATATAATACACTGTATGAACAAATGAGGCTGGGTGTGGTGGCTCGCACTTGCAAACCCAGCAATTTGGGAAATGGAGGCAGGTGGATCTCTTGAAGCCAGGAGTTTGAGACCAGCCTGGCCAACATGGCAAAACCCCGTCTCTACTGAAAATACAAAAATTAGCCAGGCATGGTGATGGGCCTGTAATCCCAGCTACTCAGGAGGTTGAAGCATGAGAACTGCACGAATCCAGGAGGCAGAGGTTGCAGTGAGTCGAGATCATGCCACAGCACTCCATCCTGGGCAACAGAGCAAAGCTGTCTCAAAAAAAAAAAAAGTGTATGAATAGATCAAAACAAGTACCATTGATTGATATTTGAAAAACTACAAAGGGAATCCAATGAAAAAAGGAAAGTATTTTCAAAAAATGGTCTACGAAGGTGGGACGCGGTGGCTCGTGCCTGTAATCCCAGCACTTTGGCAGGCTGAGGCAGGCGGATCACAAGGTCAGGAGATCGAGACCATCCTGGCCAACACGGTGAAAGCCCGTCTCTACTAAAACTGCAAAAACAACATTAGCAGGGCGTGATGGCAGGCATCTGTAGTCCCAGCTACTCAGGAGGCTGAGGCGGGAGAATGGCGTGAACCCAGGAGGCGGAGCTTGCAGTTAGCCGAGATCCTACCACTGCACTCTAGCCTGGGTGACAGAGAGAGACTCCGTCTCAAAAAAAAAAAAACTAAGATATAGGAACAGTTGGACATCCACAGGCAAAAAAAAAAGAAAAAGAAAAAGAAAAAACAACAAACTTCATCCTGAAAGCAAAAAATAACAAGCCTAAATATAAAACATAAAATTGTAAAATTTCTATAAGAAAACAGAATATTCTGTGTGACTTTGTGTGAGTAGGGTATTTATGAAACAACAACAAAAAATACGTAGAAGTTGACAATTTAGATCACATCTAGAATTTTAAAACTTCTGCTTTTTGAAGGATACTTAATAAAGTGAAAACAGAGTCCAAAGACCAATAGACAGTATTTGTAAAACACTCATCTGATAAAACTGAATGCCTTCTTTATACTGAATATTTCTTTCAGTGTATATTATTAAATCATTAATCTAACTAAAGAGCTGCTGGATCTTTCACAGAATACCAGAGCCTTTATTAAAAACAAACATAAACTAATATTCTTCTTGGACTACAGCTTTGTGGACCCTATTAAATCAACTGGGCCACAAAAATGTACAGGGTATATGTGCAGTGAAGTGAGGTGGAGAAAATTCCTAAACAGTTTTTGTGGCATATAAACCTCAAAATATCTCTGCTTAAATACTAGATGTGACTAAACTACAAACAAGATTAATAATCCTTTAGAAAATGTTAGAGCAAATATATTAAAAGTTTAGCATGAAAATCTTCACTGTTGTGAACTCTGTGGATCGGACTATGCTAAAGCCTGCAGAGATAAAATTAAAAAGCCTAGTTAAAAGAAAAATAAAACAAATGGTGACTAATCTTTACTCCTCAGGGGATTTTAATTATGTCATTCAAAATTTCACAAAATCCTCACAAAGTATGCATAAATATTGTTTATTTGAATAAAATTAGATAAAAAAGTGGCAATAGTCACTACTGACTTATTCCTGATCATTAATTTATTTGAGAAAGAGTGTTGTTCTGTCGCCCAGGTTGTAGTGCAGTGGCACAATCAGGGCTCACTGCAGCCTCCATCTCCTGGCTCACTGGTTCAATCAATCTCCTGCATCAGGCTCCACAGTAGCTGGGATTACAGGTGTATACCCACACCCTAGCTAATTTCTTTTACTTTTTCTTTTTTTTTTAGAGAAGAGGTCCTGCCATGTGACCCAGGCTGCTCTCAAACTCCTGGGCTTAAGTGATCTCCCCGCCTCAGCCTCCCAAGGTGCTGGGATTACAGGCGTGAGCCACTGAGCCCAGCTCTATTCCTTATATTAATGGGGATTTTTTTTTAAATACTCAGTTTTATTGTAACTTCAAAAACAAAACAACACGTTATAACTCATTAAAACTTTTCGGCCAGGCACAGTGGCTCACACCTGTAATCCCAGCACTTTGGGAGGCTGAGGCGGGCAGATCATGAGGTCAGGAGATCGAGACCATCCTGGCCAACATAGTGAAACCCCGTCTCTACTAAAAATACAAAAATTAGCTGGGTGTGGTGGTGCGTGCCTGTAATCCCAGCTACTGGGGAGGCTGAGGCACGAGAATCGCTTCAACCCAGGAGGTGGAGGTTGCAGTGAGCCAAGACTGCGCCACTGCACTCCAGCCTGGCGACAGAGTGAGACTCGGAGTCAAAAAAAAAAAAAAAAAGTTTTCATCAGAAAGTAATGTTGGATTTTAAGAAATATAGAATGAAAAAAATGACATTAATAAGAGATATGATATTGAAGCATTCATGCATTACAATAATCAACCCATTATGGTCAAAATTTATTCTTATAACATGGAGTCTGATTTTGTTAATAAATTTATTTAGAATTTCTACACAAGATTAGTATACAATTTTCTTTTATAAGCTCTATTTTTCAGGTTTTCTTATATATAAAATCACTGGTAGCTTTAGAGTTTAAACAGCTTCAAAATAAATTTCACCTTTTAAAAAGCTTATAATAACTAATCTATAAAACCATCAAAAGCAAGTCAACTGTATTCCATATTAAAGAGAGTAGAGGTAGAAGGACTTGAGAAAACCATAATGAAATGAAATGGAAACCATCAGGAAACACACCAATAAATCTTCCCCCCTTAATTCCTACTGTCCTCCTGCTTATTTGTTCACAGATAAATTCTCAACAAATGTTAAAGAAAAGTGTATTTGGAGAATTACATGTTACTTCTATATCAGGAACAAATCAGTACACAAAAATTTACCTTTCAGTTGAAAGTATATGAATTAGCTTGAGCAAAAATTCACTGAATATCTGAGGACATGTTGAAGAAAGATGCACTTGTAATCGAGTAAGAAATTCTTGCATAGCTTGTGTAGCTGTGGGACCAACCTGAAGAGAAATGTATATACACTGAAAACTGCTTACTGATAACATGTAAAAAATCATTCATTTAAAAATTATCAAGTATAAAGTCAAAAGCTATACACCGTAACTTTTTATATGAGGAAAACAAAAGTATTTACAACAATAGCAGGAAATGAATTTTTTAGGTCTTGATGTATTTATTTTGAATTGCAAATAAAAATACTGTTAATGCTTTTTCATTATAGTTTATACACAACTATATCAGGTTTATTGAACTCAATACTAAAAAAAGTTCACCTGAATTGCACAATAAATACTTTTATAATGCTTTTTAGAGTATAAATAACTTCAACATAGATTTTCACAAATAACCTTCTTAATTATCCCATTTCAAAATCAAATAACTCAGGAGCAGAGAGGTAAAATGATCCATAAAAGGTTATGTTTCTAACAACTAGCAAAGCAAGCATTAAACTAAGTGAAAAACAAAACAAAAACTAAATAAAAATAAATTTATACCAAGTCAAAAAAAGAAAAAAAAAAAAAAAGCTGCTTTCCCAAACTTCTAATTCATCAATGAAAGAAATGATAGTGAACACTGCATTAAGTAACCTGAGGTAGAAGTGTGCTCTAACACTTCTACATATTATTTTATTTGATCCTAATTTGGTTTGATGAACAACTCATAAAACCTTGGAGGAGTTCTGGAAAAATAAAATACAATATAATCCTCCAAACTATTTTAGAGTTAAATAAAGTTAATTTCTGATACTGAGCATACAAATCATAGCTTTCTTATCAGAACTTCCTATATAAAACCAAGGTATCAGTAGGAAAGCTTGATCTTCAATAACTTAAAAAGTTTTAAAAAGTTATTTCTTCCTTTCTTTTATTCAAAAACAGAAAGAAAATACTATTTTTCGCAATGCCTTGTTCACTGACACCTAGCTATACAGATAACTAGTTATGTAATTTGGGGCAATGTAGCTGATGCATGTTTTCTTACATGTAAAATAATTAAGTCAGAATTGGTGATCCCAAGGAGTCTTCCTGTTTGAAATTCAATCAATCTTTAAGTACAATAATCAATTGATAACATGTCTCTGCCCCTACCAAAACCCTGTCCCAATCTAACTGTAGGTTAGTTTCTTCTCTCTTACTTGTTCCTTGTCTCATTTATTTTATTAAGATCTGTAAAATTAAAATATATTAAGTATTAGAGTATTGACTAAAGCTCTATGAAGGCAGATATTTGATCTTGGTAAATACTGTATCTCTAGTACCTAGAACAAGCACATAGAAGCCTCCTAAACACTGAATAAATGAATTAATAGGAGAAACTGGACTGTTGAGGACAACTAAATTAGAATTTATCTGACGGCAAATCCAAGAATTTTAAAATAGTAAACTTGCAAGATAATCTTGAATAACCTTGATTTTAAAAGATGTTATAAACGCTAAATATATTTTTACTTTAAAAGAAATATTTACACAGAAGCAGTACAACAAGAAATTAAATTGATATAAAGGAAAATTTACAGTGAAACAGAAAATGTTTATAAACCCTGAGCAATATTGTTATTTTTTGCTAAGCAAAATCATTAACATCATAAAATAATTAAGGTGAATTGATCATCTTGATAGTAGAAGTAATCAAATATGACATACTAAAATTTATTTTGATTCCAAAATTTTTGAAATGCTTCTCTACCTTTGCAGTATTTACTCAGAATGTTTCCAATTATCCAAAATTAATGCCAAAAATATGTATCTACATGAAAACCTAGTATCACTGTTCTAAGAGGTTAACTTACCACCTATTATTTAGTGTCAGTATAGCTATTATTACAAATAACAAAACCTTTTTTATTATATTGATACATAAAAGGCTATTATTTAATATTTTAGCAATAAAAAAGTTACATAGCTTTACATTACGAATACTGTTTATTGAATAGTCTGGGCATATCCCAGGATAAAAATCACATTACCTGTGGACTGTGTTGATTTGTTCCATGTGGACTGGTGCCAGAAAGAAATTTCACTAATACATGAATTAGGTTTGGATCTGAAACCAACAAATGAGCAGTACTCTCCTGAGTTCCAATGGCACTGCTGGAACCAGCTATAAAACATTTTTTAAAAACCTCTTAAGAAATGGACCATGAAATAATGGAAATGCAGTATTTAAAAGCATCTTTAGTTCCAAGGAAAATTCATATATTCCTAGTAATTAGTTTATTAAAGGGGTTTCAGTTTCTACTATATTGACTAAGCAGGACTTCCCTCTCTATCTACCATCTATCTCCTCTGCCCCCTTCGGATTCTGAAAACACCTCGAGCTTAATGTACATCTTATTTAGTACAGTCAAACAGAAAGGATATAACTAGGTCCTGACTCTTATTTGGAAAGCCTGTTCTAACTAACTCCCCCTTCCAGAAACAGTCAGAGATCTACTTTTCGGGTAAACTTTAATCAAGTTTTCTAAAATAAGTTGTGGCAAAATTATTCCTTTTTGCATGTTAGTTGTATACAGGTTAACTGTGAACTAACGTACAGGTAACACAACAGTTTTCTGAGATGAATAAAATATCCTTTGCATGAAATCCACGTTCAGTATCATAGTGATGCTTTTGATCTCATTTTTGGAAAATATATTCCAAATGAAAAAAGATAATAGCATTTTAAAGCTAAGCAATGATTTAAATTATTAAACAAAACCCAGGAATCTAGTTATGCATGTTTATGAATAATGAATAAATCATTTTTAAGTACAAAGGTATCTTAAAAGAATAACATAAAAACTTAGATGAAATGTAAAAACCTGCCTTTGTACTCTAAAAGCAATCAATTTTCTTTTAATAAGTTTTTAAAAGGTAAAAATATGATTTGAACATCTAACGAGACATATGAGACTATATTACCAAAGTAAACAAGCACAAAGGATATATAAGAACTAATTCAGAAGAGACATGTTAAAAGAAAAAACTCAGTCACTTTTATTGGAGACAGAGTCTCGCTCTGTCACCTAGCTGGTGTGCAGTGGCGTGATCTAAGCTCACTGCAAACTTCGCCTTCCAGGTTCAAGTGATTTTCATGCGTCAGCCTCCTAAGTAGCTGGGACTATAGGTGCCCGTTAACTTTTGTATTTTTAGTAGAGATAAGGTTTCACCATGTTGGTCAGGCTGCTCTCCAGCTCCTGACCTCAAGTGATCCACCCGTGTTGGCCTCCCAAAGTGCTGGGTTTACAGGCGTGAGCCACCACATCCGGCCAACTCGACAACTTTGACAAGTATACCACTCCTTGGAAAATTCTGTTTTAAGAATCCAATAGTAGAACACTAAAGTACATGTCAGAGATTTAAATGAATAAATTTATGAACTTACAATTAAGCTGCATGTTTGTCATGAGTGTTAGGCTATGAAGCACAAGGCACCATGTCCGGAGCAAAGTATTGGGATACCAAGCTAACACGGTGAGAAAGCTAGTTATTGATGCTATGCAGAAAAGAGAAAGGGAAAACATTTTTCAGAAAAATGATGTTTATGAAGAATTAAGTCAAAAGAATAAATTTAAAAACAAGACACTATTTCTTTAAATCAGCTCTTTAGTGTCTTCAAAACATGCAAATAAAAGGAATTCTCCATTAAATACAACTAAAGCATTAAGAATCAGTAACATTTTAGGATAAGGTTTAAAGCTCAGCCCACTACACCTGAAATGACATGTTATCACTCTCAGTATGTTGTACTTTCCAAACTATAGGCATTTCTACTTCAATACAATTTACTAAAAATCCTCACACTCTACAAAACTGGCAACTGAAAACAATAACGGATACTGGAAAAACTGGTATTATAGGTGTGCGTCAACACAGCCGGCTAATTGTTGTATTTTTTTCTAAAGACAGGGTTTCACCATGTTGGCCAGGCTGGGCTAAAACTCCTGCCCTCAAGGGATCTGCCCACCTCGGCCTCTCAAAGTGCTGGTTTTACAGGTGTGAGCCACTGTGCCCAGCCAGGAATAACTATTTTTTACTCTTTTATTTTTTATATATATTTAATATTTTTCATAATAAAATTAAAAACAGATGAAAACAAATTTTATAATAATAATAATATAGTTGAAGAGATGGAAACCTATCAATTAAAGAAGGGCTGGCTGGTGCTGAGATAGTGCAGATATAAATAGAATCCGTGACCCAGCAGGGCTGGCACTAACATTGGAAAATACACCGTATAAGAGCCAAGCAAGCTACAGGATGCCTCACTCTAGGAAGAAAGCATCAGGAACAGATTCTCATTTTTATTTTTCTTTAAATATAACTAAAATAGATTGCTGTAGCTAGAGCTGAAGGCTAATTCTTTTCCTGTTGTATTATTTTACTACCACCACTCCCACACTCATATTTTGCCAAGAAACACACACAACTTCTACAGGAAACTGACAACCTTCTCCAGCTGACTAACTCCTCCAGAGGCTAACTCATAGTTTTAAAAAAATTAAAAAAAAAAAATAATAATAAAAAACCGACCTGCTTTTACAGATCAGACAAAACTTCAAGAAAATATAAAAGACTAACAGAACATTGTAAATTTTAGTTGCATACAGGCATATCACAGACCAGAGAGTAAGAGTCTTCTATTCTCAACAAGGTCTCCCTGTATCTTTCCTGCTAATCAGTAAATTAGTGCATCTTTTTAAAAAGGTATTCTGTTTTATTCCCCACTAGAATGTTACAACCCCTAATGACAAAGATTAGGTATATTTTAACCTAATAATTATGTTTTAAGCTTGCTATTTAGACTATAATGATTTTTCTCTTAATAAATCTTACCTTGATTTAATGAAATAACAGGTATCCTATTAGCATTATATAAAAATATGTCTGCTCCATTTTCTTTGTTTCCAGATGAACTAGAATTCAGGCTCAGTGTGAGCCACAATTGGAGAAGTGACTCCAACTGAAAAAGAATGAAAATCAACAGGAGAAAAATGTACCTATTATATTATCAAATACAATTTAAGCAAAAATCTTATGTTTAAATTCTTGTCACGAGTAAATAACCTTTACTATTAAACACTTCTTCACACTTAAAAGCATCTTCTAGTTAATTAGTTGATCAGCACACACATCTTAACATTCTTGAAGAAACAAAATTTACCTGAATTAAAAGTTATAAATTACCTCATAAAAAGATTCTTCTAAATTAAAACAGGTGATTTAAGTCATTTTTTTTTTAATTTGAGACAAGGTCTGCTATATCTTGAACTCCTGGGCTCAAGCCATCCTCCCGCCTCAGCCTCCCGGGTAGTTGGGACTGCAGGCATGTGCTACTGCACCTGGTTAATTTCTTTTACTTTATTAGAGACAGGATCTAGTGTTATGTTGCCCAAGCTGGTCTTGAACTCCTGGCCTTAAACAATCTTCCTGCCTCAGCCTCCTGAGTAGCTAGGACTACTAACTCAAGCCACCACACCCTGTGATTCAAGTCTCTAAATCACAGGTGTGTGTATGTGTAGTAGGAATTAAAGTACTAAAGCTTAAAATTATTAAAATTATCAATGGTCCATCATTGAGAAACTGTAATTACTTTGGTAATCAAAGTATTTCTAATATTTTTCCAACTGAATATAATAAAGAAATCATCTCTGACAGGATTAGAACGAACTTCCCAATTAGTTTCATCTTTTACCAGGCTAATAATAATATGTAAAAATACACCATTTCTCCTGAAGTCATACCTGAACATGATGGACTTGAAGCATGGAAAAAAGTTTGTTGAAACAAACATTTAACATTGGGACAGATGATAACTGTATAATAAGCTGGCTGGTTTGGTTTGCTGCTTGTAAACTCCCTAGAAGTGAATCATCTGTTCCAGTGGGAGACTGTGATACTGAAAATTAAACACAAGTATAATTTCATACATAAAGTATCAGGATATGTGTTAACTGGTTATTCATATGTATAAATAGGTTAAATTGTTTTTAAAAATTAAAACTGCATTCTTTAGAATGGTTCAAAACAATATTTAGTATTTGAAAAACGTGTTTTTATAACATTACTTGAAAGTGAAAAAGACAATGACCAAAGAGAGAAGTTCCCAAATTCATAGGACTCAACCAATAAAAAAAGGCAAAGAACTTTTCTAGCAATTTTTATTTGCATTTTTTTCCAATTAATAAAGGAGGGAAAGTAAAGGGAAAGAAATAAGACTCCTGACTAATTATTGATAAGGTAGTTTTAGAATAATCTAGATTCTAGTTCATTCATCTTTAACCTTGACTATAGATTAGAATCATCTGGGGAGCTTTCAGAAGTTCTGATGCCCGGGTTACATACAACACTAATTAAATGAGAATATATTCATGGGAACCAGAGAAATACAAAGACACTAAGAGCTTTATCATATATTTAGAGCCTTATTTTATTATTATACTAAAAAGAGAGACAGTTGTGTGCAGGATAATCAAAAGATAAAGAGGAGACATCAATTTCAAACAGATTTTCTTTTTTATTTTTTTTTCAAATATCCTTTCAGAATTACGAAAAGATATTCTAATAAGTGGTTTTAAAAAAGAAATGTCTAACAAAGAAAAAGGTTACTTTGGGCAGTACTGAGTTATCTCCAATCATACAGACACTGGACCCTACACAAAAAGGATCCCCATATTGCCTGGGAGATAAGATACAAGAATATTTGTGTACCAATACTAAGATTATAGAACACTAGACCATTCCTTCTGTTTTTCTTTTTTCCCTTCTTTTGATACCCTCTAAAGCAAGAAACAAATGAAGATTGCAGACTGAAAGAATGCAATTTAACATAAGGAAGATTTAAAAACTCAAATTTCTCTATTGAAATGGGTTGTGAACTCTCCATAAGAGAAGCATCTGTAATTTTATTGGGTTCTACCTACTATCTCTATCCCTTCTTCACTCTGACCTAGAGAAGGTGAAGCAATATGCAGGCCTAAGCAAACAAAAACCAGCACCCTCTTCTAAGCACAGCTCCCCAATCTGTCCTTGAAAAACACCATGCTAGTTCAACTGTACTCCCCCGAGGTCTACCCAGTTCCAGACTTGCGTAGACCTCATCAAGGAAAGCAAACCATAACGTGATGGCCAGCTCTGGCAGTCTACCTGTTTCTTGTAACACAGCCATGACCATTCATTTACATATTGTCTATGGCTGTTTTCCTGCAACCAAGTCAGAGTTGAGTAGTTTCAATACACACCATATGGCAAGCAAAGCCTAAAATATTTACTATTAGTCCTTTATGAAAAAGTTGGCCTTTCTTTTCTGTAGGTTATTAGGTAGTAAATCCTCTCAATTCTGGCTTTCAGTTAACAGGCCTATTTGGCTGTCATCCTACACTATATCCTCCATCCTAGTCTTTAAGGATGATAAAGATGTTACTACAAAAAATCTACTTCATCATAAATTTAGAATAGTACAATGAACTCACAGGCAGGTATGCAGGCTTCTGTAGGAATTTTATTAACCTTACAACAACAGAGTAAACAAAACACAATGGAGGTTTCTGCACTGAACTGAGAGCACTACATGGAGGAATTTTGCATGACACTCCCTGCATTTGTTAATCCTTTGTCTTAGTTTTCAACTTGCTACTAACTTGGAGCCGGGAAAGTGCTACATACTAAGTCCCCTCAGACTCACATCATGGAATTTAAAAATCTGTCCTTGATGAATCCACCTGAAGATGATCAAGAGCTGAATCATTCACTGCAATACTCTAAAAATGGTAATTTTACTTACACGTAGGAGATGTATTTGTTAATGCCTGTAAAATGGAATCTGCTTCCAGAGTAGACATCATTTTCAACATGAGTTCTGCTTGCTGTTCAAGTCCAACTTCTAGGCGAGCATCGAGGGCTACAAAAAGCAATTGAAAGAAAAAGAAAACATTTACAATTATTACTCATGTCCTACCTCCTACAATAAAATGATGACATCTGAACCCAAGAGAGGATGAAGAGGAGTGTGTTCTGTAAACATGCAGTATCAGAGCCACAGCAAGGGAAGAATATCTGTGGAAACGAGGGTAGAGACAGGTGACTGGTTATATAGAGACAGAAATATTAAATAAGTGAAGTAACAATAATGGAAACAAAGACATTAAGGATAATGAGAACCAGGTTTCTCACTGTCAGAATAAAGTGCTATAAATACAGAAAAGAAGAAAGCTAAAATGAACCCTATGGAGTTAGATTAAATCCAGATACACTGATGTGAATTCATCATATTCAAGATAGACAGATATAGAAATATAGATGCCAAGTGTGCCTGTTCACACGCACACACAAACACATACTCCCTAGCTCTGTCCACCACAAGGAAATGGAAACAATCCCAAAATAGCAACACATATATCTATGACGAAAACATGGTTTGTTAACCACATTTCTCCTTTAAAAGGTTTTGAAATACCATGTTCCTTTAAGAAGTGACTAATTCCCAGGGTGGGGCAGATTAAAGTAAAAGATGAGCCTGGGCTATCATGTTTTGCCAGAGAACAAGGAAGCGCTAAAACAATGATGAGAAAATCTCAAGGGGGATCCTATCGGTCAAATTTGAGACAATCTGAACATCAAAAAACAGATGACAACATTGTGAATATACTCATTAACAGTGAACTATATACACACAAAAAATGGTCAAAATAATAAATTTGCCAGGTGTGGTAGAGCATGCTGTAATCTCAGCTACTTGAAAGGCTGAGGTTGAAGGACTGGGCTCACCCAGGAGTTCAAGACTGACCTGGGCGACATAGTGAGACCCTATCTCAACAAATAAAAAAGAAAAATTTTATGTTATTTACATTTTTCCACAATTTAAAAAAATGATAATAAGGTGTAATTCACTGAATAAAAAAAGGCAACCATGAGTCCAATCAAAACTAAACGAATAAACTATTACAGTAATTTTTTCTTTTTCTTTTTTTTTTTTTTTTTGAGTTGGAGTCTTGCGCTATCGTCCAGGCTGGACTGCAGTGGCATGATCTTGGCTCACTGCAACCTCTGCCCCCAGGGTTCTAGCAATTCTCCTACCTCAGCCTCCGCTCCCGAGGATTACAGGTGCCCGCCACCATCTCCGGCTAATTTTTTTATATTTGTAGTAGAGATGGGGTTTCACCATGTTGGCCAGGCTGGTCTCGAACTCTTGACCTCAGGTGATCCACCCACCTCAGCCTCCCAAGTGCTGGGATTACAGGCGTGAGCTACCACACCTGGCCAGTAATTTTTTCAAAAAGAAACTTTGTGAGGAACAGGATAGTTATAGTTTCCAAGTACCATTCTGCTCCCCTGCTCCCAAAAAACTTTTTATAGCAGCCGGGCACAGTGGCTCACACCTTTAATCCCAGCACTTTGGGAGGCTGAGGAGGGCGGACTGCTTGAGCTCAGGAGTTTGAGAACAGCCTGGTCAAAATGGTGAAACCCCATGTCTACAAAAATACAAAAATTAGCCAGGCGTGGTGGCGGCGCACGTAGTCCCAGCTACTTGAGAGACTCGGGTAGGAGAACTGCTTCTTCATTCCAGGAGGCAGAGACTGCAGGGAACTGAAAATCATGCCACTACACTCCAGCCTGAGTGACAGAGCAAAACCATGTGTGTACCCCCAAAAAACCCAACGACAACAAAACATTTTTACAGAGGGGAAAAGAGTAACTTTACAGGGGAGAAGCCCAGCAGACAACTCATTCATCAAGTGGTTAAACTTAACACCACCAATAGTGACAGAGATCAAAATCATGGGCCACCTAATTGAATGAAATGGGGGGGCGGGGGGAGCATTATTTGTGGGATATTCCTGCAAAGATGCATTAACTCAATCTAATCACAAGGAAATAGCACACAAACCCAAACTGAGGACCATTCTACAAAATAACTGGCCTGCTATCTTCAAAAGTATCAATGTCATCAAGGTCAACTATGAGGAACTACTGCAGACTGAATGAGACTAAAGAGACATGACGATTAAATGCAATGCATTATTTTCCCTGGGCTCTTGTGCATAAGGAACATTATCTTGACAACCACTATAATTTGAATGGGCTCTCAGTATTTGATAGCAGTAACGTTTATTTCCTGATTTTGAGGGAATATACTTCTTGATGTGTATATATGGAAGAATGTCCTGATTTGTAAAACAAAACAAAACAAAAATGACATCAAATTACCAATGTACTCTCAAATGGTTCTGGAGAATAAACATTCTCTGCATTGAACTTGAAACATTTTGGTAAATGTGTGTTTCGAATTTTTTAAAAAATATTTTATAACAGAAGGAGCAGGGTTGAAAAGCGAAAAAATGTATTTTATTAAAAAATTAAACACATCTCATATATTCTACATGACTAAAAAAGTGTAAAAATAAAGCTGAGCATGGTGGCTCACTCCTGTAATCCAAGCACTTTTGGAGGCCGAGGCGGGCAGATCATTTGAGGTCAGGAGTTCAAGACCAGCCTGGCCAACATGGTGAAACCCTGCCTCTACTAAAAAAACAGCTGGGCTTGGTGGCATGCACCTGTACTCCCAGCTACTCAAGAGGCTGAGGCAAGAGAAGCCCCTGGACCTGGGAGGCAGCAGTTGCAGTGAGATGGGATCACATCACTGCACCCCAGCCTGGGCAACAAGCAAGACTCCGTCTCAAAAAACAAAACAAAAACAAAAAAACTGCAAAAATAATACTTAACTATTTAATGTAGTTTCATTCTCTTTATAAATAAAATACAAGTTTACTATTAAACTCAACAATTAAAATACAGCACAATTAATTAAAATCATTACCAATCCCATATAACACTTGCTAGGTGTTATTCTGACAGAACCAAAAAGACAGAAGTTCCTCCAAAGTGACTACAGAGAAACAGCTCTGAATAGTACTCATGACACAGCTGTGATACTAAACCCACTGGCATACACCCAGGCTCAATTTCTCAAGGGACAAAGTATACATAAATGAGACTTGTTTTAAGAATAGCATATGCCTTAATATATAAACATACACTTACCCTGAGAGACTGAAACACTAACTGTCTGTGATCCGTTCTTCTCCGTGTTTGCTGGTGGCTTTGCTACAGGAATTCCCAGACCTCCAATGTAAGGGTTGTAATTGTAGGTCCCATAATCAGCACCCCAATAATCATACCATGTACTGCTTATTGGCTTAAAAGAATGGAAAAAAAAACTGCGGTTTATTTTTGCCTCTTGGCTGAATGACACGTTATTTACATTATCTAAACCGAAACAGAACTACAAAATAAATATTCTATCCACCCTTTAAATTTCCCAAATCCCCTTAAAATTTTAATGATTTATAAAAATGGTCCAGTAATTTTCTCCTCACTTTCTGCCAAAATCTAAAAATACCTTATATGTTTAGAAACTGAAAGTAGCATCCCTAATAAAATCTCTTATGGACCAAAGAACTGTACCACCATAAAGTATTACAGGTGATTCTCCTTTAAAAAAAAGAAGTAGGCTAACATACAAGTAGAATCTGCAATGGACGCAGCTCGGATGAAGTTTAAATGGCTGTCTGAAATGTTGGTGATCTATAACTATACTTCTGTATACTTAAATGTAGTTCTCATTATTGTATGATAATTATGAGTAGCTATATTAATAAAAAATGTAAGTTTTCTTTATACTATTGCATTGATTTTTTTTAAACTGCAATAGTAGTACCTATAGCAATTTAATTTTGAATATGCTGAATAATGAGTTGCATTAGTGGTAAGTATGTATATTTTCCTCTTTTAAGTAATTACTAAGCCAAAAGTATGAGACGGAAGACTTTCCTTTCAAAGAATTTTGGTTTTGTTTTGTTTTTTGTTTGTTTGTTTGTTTGTTTGTTTGTTTTTTTTTTTTTTTTTTTTTTTTGAGACGGAGTCTCGCTCTGTCGCCTAGGCTGGAGTGCAGTGGCACGATCTAGGCTCACTCCAAGCTCCACCTCACGGGTTCATGCCATTCTCCTGCCTCAGCCTCCCAAGTAGCTGGGACTACAGGTGCCCGCCCCCACACCTGGCTAACTTTTTGTATTTTTAGTAGAGATGGGGTTTCACTATGTTGGCCAGGACGGTCTCGATCTCTTGACCTCATGATCTGCCCGCCTTGGCCTCCCAAAGTGCTGGGATTACAGGCATGAGCCACTGCGCCTGACCTCCTTTCAAAGAATATTCTAATGCATCATACCTTAAAAACCTTGGCTGCAAGAGGGTCCTTTTCCAAATCAATATCTAAAGGATCAATGTCAACTTCCATTAGATCCTGAAGTAACTCAAGGTCAATTTCTTTATCTTTTTCCAAAGAGGACAGAGGAGGTGCACCTTCAAATAATTAAAAGTGATCTTACTGGTGGAGTGTATCACATAAAATTTAGATGACACGATGCTTTTAGTTACAAAAAGCTATTTTACTTGCATGTTACATATGCCTAATAAAAAAAAACTCTATGTATGCAAACATTTCGCTCCATAATACACAACAAAAACAAAGATGCATTGATATTTGCTTTCCTAGAGAAAAGACCACAGTATTAGCTCTTGTTGACGTAAGTTGCATAAACTTTGCTATTAAAAATAATTACCAACATTACTAAATAGTATACATTCTATTACATCTAACATGTAATTCATTATTACAGGTAATGTTACCCAGTATTAAAGAGAAAAGCAAAGAGGACTGAAGTTACAAGAATGCCATTTACCGGCCAGGCATGGTAGCTCCCACCTGTAATCCCAGCACTTTGGGAGGCCAAGGCGGGTAGATCACAAGGTCAGGAGTTTGAGACCAGCCTGGCCAACATGGCAGAACCCTCTCTCTACAAAAAATACAAAAATTAGCTGGGTGTGGTGGTGGCCGCCTGTAATCCCAGCTATTCCAGGCGCTGAAGCAGGAGAATCGCTTGAACCCAGGAGACAGAGGTTGCAATGAGCTGAGATCATGCCACTGTGCTCCAGCCTGGGTGACAAGAGCAAGACTCCATCTCAAAAAAAAAAAAAAGCCATTTACCTTATTTTTCTGTTATGAATTAGAAATTATTCTCTCAGATGTCTCCAAATTTTTAAGTAGCTTTCTTATAACCCTTATAAGTACCCCTCATAACTCTTACTTTTCCATCATTCCCATCCTCTTATTCAACATAACTTTATAGAATGCCTAGTAAATGCCAGCCTGTATGAGAGTTTGAGTATAAGTACATGAAGATTAATAAAACTCTCCAACCCAATACATTAAGAGAAATTCAGAGTTGGGGTGCACTATAATTAAAACTGACTACAACATGATATGTGCTAGCAGAGATATTTGAGAGTGCAAGGGAAGTACAGATGGCAAAGTCCCCAACTCTGCTGGGAATGACAGAAAAAGCCTCTTAGAGAAAGGCACACTTTATGTGAACCTTGGATAACAAAGTGTTCATCATGCACACAGAAAATCTACTCCAGATAGAGAAAATATCAAGTAAAAAATAGAAAATCATGAGCAAACATAAGATTAAAGAATGACAAATGGTTGAAAATGACTGCAGCATCTGACATATACAGGTTAGTACCCAAAACAGATTTTTGAAAAGCAAGGGGTATGAAGATGATAAAGGATTATGCATGCTAATTTATAAAGAAACTTTTTAAAAAGGAAAAAAAAAGAAAAAGTAAGAAAAAAATACACCAAAAAAATCACATGCTGGATCTTAAAGAATAAGCTTTTAAAACTGCTGTCTTCATCACTTTGTATCTTTACATATTTTCTACATTGCATTTTCTTCATCATTGCCAAATCACACTATATCAACATAATTAGGATATTATGAAATGATAGCATTTTGTTGTAATGAGAACCAAGATAAAATGTATTTACCAGGAAAATAATCAATCTAGTTTATAAGGCCAAAGAACTAATAGAAAAATATAAAAATCAACTTTATTTTTCTCTAACACTCTTTATTTTGAAACATGTTTCCATTTAATAGAATAAAGAAGAAACATAATGTAAAAATTTACCTGTTATGTCATGTGTCAAAGGTTCATCTATAGTTTCCAGCAACTGAACTGAGGACTGTTGAAGGGAGTCATCAGAGTCACCAGCTGTCGCACCTACATCATCACCCACTGTTCCTTCCTCCATGGCTTCTGCGGCTACTGGAGCCAGTAATTCTCCTGTATGTAAGGGGATAGTCCTGTTTTAATAATTTATACAGATTTTGGAAACATATTAAAGCATATTTTTTTCCTCCAGTTTAGTCACTGACAGAATAAATGCTCTACTAACTATAAAAGAATCTGAGGCAAATGAGTTCCCACCCACCTAAGGAATGCTAGGACTCACTCCATTACCTTCAAATGCTAGAGACAAGTATCCAGTAAACACATAACATGTACAAAGAGTTATTTTAATTACTTTACATACATTAACACACTTATTCATAAAAACAACCTTATACACAGATTATCCTTATTATCCTTATGTTATATATGAAGAAACTGAGGCAAAGTGATTTCCTCACCCAGTAAGCAGCATACCACTGATGTTAATAATAAAGCAGCTAGCTCCAATATTCATGCACTTTAACAACCTAACACCTTTCTAAAGCCTTGCATTTATCACGACTATCAACATACTTAAATACAGAAGTAATTCTCAATGGTTGCTACTGCTATAACATTAAACTGATTAAACAGACCTTTATATGCTTTTAGGGGGTTAAAGATCCCTTTGAAGATTCTTAGTTGAGCAACGACAAGGTAATTTTGACATACTCTATGAAGAAAAATCCTCACACACCTGCTAAAATATCTTGTAGCATACAAGTTAAGGAATACTGAGCCCAAGCACCACCCCAAGATATATCTCCTCTATTGAAGTCAGTTCCAACCAAAAGTAATAGCAGTCTTTCCAGCTGGGGTTCGTTCACAATCTCACACAGATGAATAGTTGGCCTCGTAGCATTTGCAATGCGTGCAAGAACCTGTAATACATTTTATAAAATCATACACTTAAATAGCAATTACATGTTTTTTCAAACAATAACAGAAGTCTATGAATACTTTAGCACTGAACAATAGGTTTCAATAATGATGTATGAGCCTGGTGTCAAAAAAAATTGCTTGAGATGGAATGCAAAAGAATGTAATTTCATGAATCAAATATTAAAATCTGGTTTAAAATCTAATTGTACAGTTAAGAATTAAATTTCTACGAACAGCCGGGCGCGGTGGCTCACGCTTGTAATCCCAGCACTTTGGGAGGCCGAGGCGGGCGGATCACGAGGTCAGGAGATCGAGACCACGGTGAAACCCCGTCTCTACTAAAAATACAAAAAATTAGCCGGGCGTGGTGGCGGGCGCCTGTAGTCCCAGCTACTCGGAGAGGCTGAGGCAGGAGAATGGCATGAACCCGGGAGGTGGAGCTTGCAGTGAGCCGAGACTGCGCCACTGCACTCCAGCCTGGGTGACAGAGCGAGACTCCGTCTCAAAAAAAAAAAAAAAAAAAAAAAAAAAAATTTCTACGAACAGCGAATATGCCACAGAAAAGCAATCATGACATTAAAAGTCATTCTTCTTTTTTTACTTTTTTGAGACAGTCTCGGTCTGTTGCCAGGCTGGTGTGAAGTGGTGTGATTTTGGCTCACTGCAACCTCATCGCCCCCAGGTTCAAGCAATTCTCCTGCCTCGGCCTCCCGAGTAACTGGGACTACAGGTTCATGCCACCATACCCAGCTAATTTTTGTATTTTTAGTAAGGACGGGGTTTCACCATGTTGGCCATGATGGTCTCGATCTCTTGACCTTGTGATCCGCCCCTCCACCTCCCAAAGTGTTGGGATTACAGGTGTGAAGCACCACACCCGGCCAAAAGTCCTTCTTTAATATAATTTGACACTTATTTGTGTATTTCCTATTTTAATTAATATAAGAAAGGCAGGTTGGAGATAAACATATCCACATTACTTACATTTCAAACCCTCAAGTTTTAAATAAATTAAAATATAAATCAGGTTTCCTTAAGAAAAACTTTGAATTTTTTTCATCTTTTAAGACACAATAAAAAAACTAACTGCAAAAAAGCAAAACCAAAAGAGGCATCATTTCCCTTAATCAAAATTGACTAAAAACATCATCCTTTCCTAGTTTTTAATTATCCTACAAGTCGATATTTTTTCTTTTGTTTTTGTAGAGACGGGATTTTGCCACATTGCCCACACTGGTCTGGAACTCCTAGACTCAGACAATCCACCCACCTCAGCCTCCCAAAGTGCTGGGATTACAGGCATGAGCCACTGTGCCCTGCCAACCCTATAACTCTATACTTATAGTTTACATACCTTACAAACAAACAATAAGAGATCTGCATGACATGTAAAGTCCATGGAGAGAAGAAACAGAACAAGTTTCTGGACTACTGAGATACAACGTTCATGGGCCAGAGTAAATGGAAGTGGTTCTATCTCAGGACTTTCTTTTGTTGTTGTAACTTCTGTGTCTAAATTAGAACGGGACCATTCTGCTGTCCGACGTAAACGAATTAAATCCTTAAAGTGCTGCACACAAAAATTTATAGTATTTAAATCAATGTTTACTTAATGAAAATTTTTTCAGTATAGATTTATGTAATGAAAATGTTCACTCCATATTACAACTTCTAAAGAGCAAAATTTTTAGATACACTGTAAGTTTCAAAAGTAACAATATTAAAAGCTAAACTGACCAATATGCCTTACTTCCTATTTGGAGTAAAGTATCAGATATATAACAGAGTTTCAGAAAAGTGAAATTCTACAGACGTTCACTGTAGATAATATATTATTAAGTCGAATCTAATGACATAAATATTACCGTAACATCCTAAACATAATTTGTAAAAGGTTGAAGGTAAAGAAAACTGATATAACATCAAGTACAAAATATTAATTCGAGTTACTTCAAAATCTGGTGGAATAATTATAATTTCACGTTATAGAAAGACGACAAACTTGTTTGATATATATATGGTATCCCTCAAAATTTTAAAAAGTAAACATCAAGGTTTTAAAACTTACAAATCAGTTGAACTTCACTTTCACTTACAAAAGACATACTACATTTGAGCCTTGTGAGCACCACTGGACCCAAAAGAAGTTTCAATTCTAAACTCAGCCACCAAAATATTCCAATAACAATACTAAGGGGAAAGAGAATGCCACATTTTTCACTTTACATATACATTTTACTTGTAAGGCTGATACAATAATATTTGCAATCATCTTGTATAATTTTGTATTGTAAAATGGAAATAAACTCCTCTATCAATGCCACATTAGCAAAACTATACATTCCACTGTCTTTTATCTTCAATTTACTGGAACTCAATCCACATTGAAGGTAATACATTAGAATAATACTTAAATCCCACATTTATCATACATTTCCTTCAGTTAAACCACCCCACCAAAAAAAAGTCCAGAGTAGATTGGCTTCTCTGTTAAGCAGAATGATATATATTTAAGTTTCTCAATCGTAATTAAAGATCATAACTCCTTGACTTTTCTGAGATAACTATATTGAGAAGTACAGATCATACCTTTGAAGTGGCTTGCTTTAGTTTTGCTTGTTCTACCAGGAGTTTATATGATGATCCTTTGTTACTTTGTATTTTTTCTTTTTCCATCTGTTCTACCAATGCCTTCTGCTTTGCTTTTAGTAGGTTAAGTTGCTTTATAAAACAAATAAACAACTTAATCTTTAACAACGTTAAAAACAAAAAAATTATTATACTCCTCACGGAATTCATATATCAAATTGACAGAATGCATATTATCTTGAAAGATGTTGTATAATTTTAACTGTGTTGCTAGTTTTTTAAAAAATCATTTCAAATCCTGACTTTGAGATCTCTCCCTGTTTTCATTAAAATCTCCCTTACCCATGGGAGTAAGAAATAACTGGAAGACTTCCTTATATAAGCCACTAACATAATTGAGCAATACATATTTTTTAATAGACAGGAAAAAGTTTATTTTTAATCAAATAAATGGGAAAAATATATTATTGCTTAGTATTTCTTTGCTTTGTTTTTATGGAAATCTCAAGAGTAGTACACATTTTGGTATGTCTATATTTTTTATTAAAATTTGGATTGAGATCATTGTAGTTACTTGCTACGATGTAGCTTAAGAAATAATTAAGCTATATATAAATAAAGAAATAATACAGAAATCTCTTGTACACTTTACCCAATTTTCTCTGACGATCACATTTTCCAAAAACTATAGGATAATATCACAAGGTATTGACATTGACAGAATTCGCCAACCTTATTTCTCCACTTTTAGTTGCACTCATTTGTGTTTGTCTGTGTACGTATTTAGATGGATACACTTCTACATGTGTTAGTTCATGTATCCACCACAACAGTCAATACCAAACAATTCCACCACAAGGTTCCCTCATACCCTTTTATAACTATATCCACACTTCCCTCCTACCCTATCTCCCCCATCCCTAAACAACGGCAATCAGCAGTCGACAACAATGAACAAACAGACCAAAGAAGAGAAAAAATTCTCTGTTCATAAAGACCTTACAAGCTGTTGACTGTGTCCTCCATACAGCAATGTACACAGTGTACAAAGAAAGTTACTTTAAATATAAAGTACTAGAAAGGTATAGCCACAATTATAAATGAATAATAATTGAGTTAGCAACTTATTAAGTCTTCCTTCTCAGAGAACACTTCCTAAATTACTACTGTTGACACTTTTTTTTTTTTTTTTTTTTTGAGACAGTCTCGCTGTGTCACCCAGGCTGGACTAGTGGTGTGATCTCAGCTCACTGCAACCTCTGCCTCCCAGGTTTAAGTGATTCTCCTGCCTCATCCTCCTGAGTAACTGGGACTACAGGCACACGCCACCATATTGGCCAGGCCGGTCTTGAACTCCTGGTTCCAACTGATCCACCCGCCTCAGCCTCCCAAAGTGAGCCCTGCCTGACACCTGTTTTTGGTATCAGGAAAAAAACATTACTAATGTTATTTTTAAAAATCCACTTGGCTGTTATCTCCATAGATGAAAAAAACTCTATCCTAAATTAAAACTAGCATGTACACATAATTTTTAAAACGTTAACTGAGAATTTCTACAAATCAGTATTTTCAGAAAATAGTTTCCAAAGTTCTACCATTAACATATGCAAGAAATATAATCAAGAAAAAAAATCATTTTTAATTTATTCTGAAACAGCTGGTTTTAATTATTGTACAAACACAACTGGTTTTCACTAAGCCATTTGGCAGTAAGTTAGTAACCTGATGACCAATCGCCCTGATTACTTTCGTTTATAATTCCTAGAAATAAAAACCTTCTACAAATCACAGTTACAACCATCAAAATCAGAGAAGTAATACTGGCACCTGACCACCAATTATCCCTCAGAGCACCTTTTAAGTTTTGCCGACTGTCCCAATACTGTCATTCATAATGAAGAATCAAATAATGATATTTTACAGACAAATATTCACTCAGTGACACACTAGGTTTTGTTTTCTATCCTAATTAAATGCACTGAGTATAAACATTAAAAGATACAAATTACTACTACCTAAAATTGGTTAAAGGTCTCAAAAAGAAAAGCTAATTGAGGAAACTGCTTCTGCTCATTTTTCCTGCAAAGGATTGAACTAGCTCATAGTTGAAAAACTTAGAAGTGAAAAACAAAAAACTTATTGCCAAGTCTACCTTTAAAAAAAGCCCCATAAATCAAAAATTTTTCTAAATATAAAAAATAAAACAATAAATTTGAAAAGCCCAAAGCTTTCATAACATGCCAGAGCTAAGGATTTTCATATAGAATCTTCTTACATCTTAAAGCAATAATAAAAATGTTTTGTGGCCAGACACAGTGGCTCAGACCTATAATCCCAACACTTTGGGAGTCCAAAGTAGAAGAATCGCCAGAGCCAGGAGTTTGAGAGCAGCCTGGGCAACAAAGCGAGACCCCACCTCTACAAGAAACAATTTACAAATTAGCCTGGCACTGTGGCACACAGCTCTAATCCCAGCTACTCGGAAAGCTGAGGCGGGAGGACTGCTTGAGCCCAGGAATTTGGAGACTGCAGTGAACTATGATTGTTCCACTGCACTCCAACCTAGGTAATAGAATGAGACCCTGTCTCAAAACACACACACACACACACACACACACACACACACACACACACACACACGAAAAAGGAGAAAAAAGAAATGGAAAAAGAAACCAAAAATAAAACCTGGAAGCTAGATAGAGGGGCAGAAGATGAATACCCTGAAGCCATGTTAAAGAGTTTGACCTTCATCCAAAGGTCAAATAAAAGCCACTGAGAATTACATGAAGGAAAATGGATTGAATTAAAGCAAAACAAAGGAAGAGAGGTTTTGGGACTAGGCAAAAGATAATGACAACCTCATTTAGAATAGTAGTAATAGAGATATATAACAGTAAATGTTAAAGGAACATCAACAAAGTCTGTAAACTATATATTGTCGTCATTTTAACAATTAAGGAAATTGAAGTCTCCAAAGTGTTAGATAATTTTCCTAAGCTAAGAGCCCATTAAATGTTATACCTCGCATCTGATGGCACATCTATCTCATGCAACCTCCAAAACAATATTCTCAAACATTAAAAATTTTTAAATGATTGACAATTACCTGTTTATGATGAACAAGCTGCTTTCTGATTTTTCTGGAATATAATCTATCAAGGCTACTGTTGCCTTTAGAAGATCTACTTAAGCTCTGAGTGTGTAGATTATTGTTAATAAAACTCCACTGATTACCTACAGGTGAAGGAAAACTTGTATTAATAATTCTGTTAAATGTGATTTTAAAGTACCTTTCTTACCCAGAAAACAAAAAACACAGTTATACATGTGCCAATCATGAAAAGCAGTTTTAATAAGAAAAACATTGTAAAGAAATTGCTAGAAGATCTGACTCTACAAAGATTGGATAACTGTCAATTATCTAATGTAGACCCTAAATCATTTTAAAACCAGAGTTCCCTCTGTCTCCAATCTTTCATTTAGATAATAGCTATTTTCCTCCACAATTAAGATTAATCTCTATACAACTTTGATGATGTCATTCAATTTCAACAACAAATACTATTGCCTATTTCAAACACAGATGCTTTTAATCAGGAACCAAAAAAGGACACTCAATAATTTAACTAATAACTACCAAAATAAGGTTAAATAGTTCAGAACGCGTAACTGTCTACCTATACTTACTCTCCTTTTTTGGAATATGTCCAGACTATTCTGTTTCATTCAATTTGGGCTCAGTACCACACTTTACCCATCTCCAATCCCAAAACATCTTTTCCTAATCCTAAAAACATTTTTCTCTCTTTACTGCCTATTTATCAAGTCTTAGTTCAAGTTCTTCAAACCCTAAAACTCTTCCACCAATGTTTCCATAGTATCCACATGTATAAATAAACATACTCCCAATACTGTTATATTCCAAGATTACATTACAGTTTATTTTATATTTTTCTTTTTTACAAGACTGTTTCTCAGCCAGGCACAGTAACTCACATCTGTAATCCCAGCACTTTGGGAGGCCGAGGCGGGTGGGTCACTTGAGGTCAGGAGTTCAAGACCAGCCTGGCCAACATGGTGAAACCTCGTCTCTACTAAAAATACAAAACAATTAGCCAGGCGTGGTGGTACATGCCTATAATCCCAGCTACTTGGGAGGCTGAGACAGCAGAATCCTTTGAACCGAGGAGGTGGGGATTGCAGTGAGCTGAGATCGTGCCACTGCACTTCAACCTGGGCCACAGAACGAGACAAGACTTTCTCAATATGAATGTAGTTTTATTTATGTTCATTGTATTTCTTACCTCTATATCCTACAACTGAGTAAACTAACCATAGATATATATTACTTTTTAAAAATCAATATAAAGCAAATTCCTTATACATATGAATTCCCCATCATCTTCCTAAACATAATATGCACTATAAACAACTGATTCCACTATAACATCCCAAGCGAACTTTTAAAAATACTGAGTTCCTGACAATGTACAGAATTCCAAATTTTATGGATTTCAATGGCTTACATACTACATGTAAGCCATATGTAGGCTTACATATCTCAATGGTTTACATACTGGATTTAGGTATCTCAAATCCTTTATTTAAAAACCCTTATTTTCAGAAAAAGAATCTCTGAGGAAAAATAAAAATAAAGAAAAATAAAAAGCCTTGTTAACTGGGAAGAGGGTAATAATTTTGCAGGTTGATTTCCTTTAATTTTTAAATTTTTCTGTGCTTCAAACCTATAAAGAAAGCTTACAACTCAAAATCTGAGAATTTCTTATTTAAAAATACAGGCCACTTGTAGTTAATTAGTAGATAACAATAATGCTAAATGAAATGACACATCATACTAAGAAAAAATAAAAACTCTCTGATTTCCCTTTCATAACTTATTTATATGCATGCTATTATAAAGTCTTTAAACGAGCCTGAGGGAAGACACCTTGCAAAAGTCATAGCTGTATTTAGAAATTAAAAGTTATGTCCAGACAAAGGAGCTTGTCTATAAAGTCCGCCAAGTATAAATGTTATCTTTAAACAGAATTGTAGTAAAGTTCATTTGTATTTTCCATAAATTACATACAGCCGGTAGCTCCAGGCCAATAGCCAGTTCTGGAACAACTGCGAAGTCACTCAAAATCCCCACCAACATATTATTATAAACTTCTGATACCTGTCAGAAACCTCTCCCTGTCTTTACCATTCAAAGGTTTCTTTGCAGCTGCTGCTTCATCTTCAACAGTTGCCACATAATCTAGCAACCTGGACACCAGCATAACAACCCAACTGATCATAGGAATATCTAGTACTCCTGGAGAGAGATGACAGTAAAGGAAAAACATCCAGATGACTTTAGGATTCCTAATTAGATCTGATAATATAAGTGAAACAAAACATTCCATAAATCCAAAACATAGCATATCATTACTAACACTAATATTTATATGTAATAAGTCTAAAAAATAGACACCAACAGCCAGAAACTGAGTAGAACATCAAATCTAATGAAAGACAAAGACTTCAAGGTATAAGAACAGATTAAGCGTAGGCTGAATCCAAAATGGAATATATAAACTAGAAAGCAAGGTATAAGATACTATTCTTAGATTCACAGGAACTGAAATAAAACATCTAACTCTCAACTTATAATTCATATAGCACTAAACTATGTTCTAATGTTTTTATTCCTATAAAAAAGTTTGCTCAAACAAAACTCATTATTGTTGATTGGAACAACAACTGTGCCTTACAGCTTAAACTTATTTAAGGGAGTTTGACTTTAGTTATAGTAGTACAGGAAAAACATACTATACTAAGTTCAAATAATGAAAAGGTAATAAATTTTTAAAGTAGTAACTATATGGCAGTCAATTACATGAAGGTTGCTCATTCTTAAAAGCTTACATCATAAAAATATCAAATGTGCTGCAAATAATATTAAAGTATTTCAGAGAAGATATTTTATCAAAGCAATATTTACAGGAATATTGTTTTTACGAAAGAACACTGCTTTCTCTTAATACCTTCTGTCCTCCTATGCATGGGTAACTGTGGCTGAAGAGGTGACAATAAATTATCCAAGAGATTAAGTAAGCTTTCTAATACTCCACTATTACTAAGTGATCTTTGACCAATGCAGGAAAGTAACATGAAGACCCTAAAAACAAAACAAACAAAAAAGAAAAGAATAAGAATTTAATTGTTCAATTTTTAAAATAATTTACATAGAAATTTAACAGAGTAATGATAGAATATTTGCTTTCTTAAAACATACCATATTTCAGACTGGGAAAGCAAGATTTGTATCTGGAGGTATGAAGTTAAAATTAGTTATTTTTCTAACTACTGGTTATATTTTCTAATGTTATTAACAAGAAATTAAGCACTTAGTGAATGAGAGAACTTTATTAGCCACAAACAAACACGTTTAGCATATAAAGTAACATAATCTAATAGAAATACTTATAAACACAGATCTATGAAGTCCACAAGTTCAATTAGAAAACGAAAGAGTAGAGTCTAATTATCACTTATTATCTTCTTCGATACAGTGCTGGTGCCCTTCACTGGTCATTTCACAAACTCTGAGATCTGCTTCATATTCACAACTTAGTATCCACATTTCAAAGATTTCAAAAGCTGACCAGTAACTGTGAAAAGTACAAATCATTAATAACAAATACCTCCAACATTTTCTGACCTACCTATCCTGTGGAAAGATGAGAAGCTGTTCTGAATTGTACAATTCCTGAAGGACATTAGAAAGAAATTGACCCCACCATCTTTCACCACCACACAGCTGAACAAGCAGAAGACCAGTATGTAACCGTATCTTTGGGGTTCCACTGATGCACAAGTGTTTAAAGAGCTCTTCACAGGCCTGGGCATGAAATGTGCTCTGCAAAACTGCAGGAACAGAGTGTCCTATTACAAGAAAGAAAACAGTAAACTTTCCTATTTAAATGTATTGTATAATATTAAAATAAGCATGCCTAAATACACTTTCCTCTTTTCTAGTAATCAGTAGATAATTATATTCTATTTATTTTGCAATGTATTTACTCCTCATATGCAGAAATCTGTTAGATACTTGGAGACGAAAATATTCAGCACTTAAGTAAATTACATTTCTTGCCTATGGAGCTGGATGTATCAGATGGCTGTGTCAGTGAATGTGTGAGCTTGTGTAATGATCAAAAATACCTCCTGGCTAGAAAATGATAGCTCTATATTAGGTTAGCAATTTATGAAAAGCTTCACAGTTGAACTTCTATGCAATATGTTAATACTTTGCCAGTAGCACAATGATGTGCATGTCAATAGCAGAAACCCAAAAAAAACCACACACAACTTCATTTAAGAAATGTTTAAAATAACAGGGAGAAATGGATTAACCTAAAGAGACATTTCATAAATATTGACATTTTTTTAAATACCAAAATTTACAATAGAAAATATTGACACAGATCCTAAAACATGCAGCGAAATCACATCAAGTATATTCCCAGCCTTTAAAATATGTAAGCCAAATACAAACCATTAGAAGCATGAAGCAGGCTGAGCAAAGTGTCCAGTAAATATCTGATGATAGTACGTAACTGCTCTGTGGAAGATGTCTGAATTAAATCTTCTGGATTTGATGTTTCACTCAATATCTTCCGGCTTGCACCTAGCGCCACTTTGAGTCTCTGCACTGCATTATGAGCCAAATTTAGTTGAAGCTGTAGCTGAATACAATCTTGATAAGCAGAAAAAACCCTACTGTCTTCCTCAACTGCCTTATCTGGTTTTCGTAAAAAGTACTGTGCATTGTTAGCACTGTTTAGAGGAGGAAGATCAATACTTTGCAAAAGAGTTTCCAGACGATGACAAGCCAAGTTATACCTAAAGTAAAAAATGATTGAACAAAATAATTCTTGTAATGTCCTCTTTATGTACATGTACAAATACTAAGAATTAAATCTCTTAAATCTGTTAACATACAACATTAAAAAGAATTACCCACTTGATAGGTACTAATAAATGGAGCCCATTAATTAATCACAATATTTTCATGCATTAAGTGTTATTGTAATGTGCTAATCTCCTTCCTCTTGCTTTTATCTGTACACCTATGAAAAGATATTTCTTGGCAGAATTATAAGCAAGACATTATATAAAATACAAAGTTTCAATAAGATTAAAATTTGCACTCTGTACTAACCTGCACTGTATATCCTCCTGTAGAGCAACCATCATTGCTAAATGCTGGTCAATTTCTGGCTGGTTTGCAGATTCTCCCTCTCCCTTTAGAGGATCATGCATTAACTTCAGCTCACTTTCCCAAGGCAAGATGTAGGTATGACCATAGTAAAATCCTAATGGGATTTTGGCTCTGGCATTTGTACTTCCGTAACGTCCAATGACAGTGATCTGAAATGAAAAATTATAAATATACATATATGCACATCTGCCACAATAGAAATCTGAGCAATGTATTTAAAAAGATAGTTATATTTTTTAATTATATATTCATTTTTCGTAACTTGTCAGAAACATAGAAAGCGTATCAATTTACTTTCTTAAAGTTCTTTACCTTCATGAATCTGCACACGGGAGGTGGTATTAAGTCATGAAGAATTAGTGAATGGGTGCTTATATCAGTTGCCACTACCAACCGCCTTCCATCCACCTCTTCTCCTAATGTCCAAATGTCAATTGACAAAGAGGCCAAGTCTCCACAAGTGGGAATCAATACATCAGTCAACAATATAGGCCTCCCAAAATCCAAGGTCACAAATCTCCTTGCTCCTATGAGAGAAAGAAGAAACAGTTGACCAAAAATATATCAATTAACCAAACGATACACTCACAAATAGTTTAGAGCACTCATCTTATCAACTCACTAAACTACAAATAAGAGGAAAAGTAAATATGTAAAAATGGCCTTGTCAATTGATTCAAAAATTTTCTGAAATCCCAGTCTGTGTTACTTTTGAACCCCAAGACTTAAGTAGAAAATTAAGAGTAGCTGGGCACAGTGGCAGGTACCTCTAGTCCCAGCTACTGGGGGACCTGAGACAGGAGAATTGCTTGAGCTGAGGAGTTCCAGGCTGCAATACAGTAGACTGCTACTGCACCTGTGAATAGCCACTGTACTCCACACTGGGCAATACAGCGAAACCCCTGTCTCTTTTTTTTTTTTTTGAGACGGAGTCTCGCTCTGTCGCCCAGGCTGGAGTGCAGTGGCACGATCTCTGCTCACTGCAAGCTCCGCCTCCTGGGTTCACACCTTTCTCCTGCCTCAGCATCCCAAGAGCTGGGACTACAGGCGTCCGCCGCCATGCCTGGCTAATTTTTTGTAGTTTTAGTAGAGACAGGGTTTCACCAAGTTAGCCAGGATGGTCTCAATCTCCTGACCTCGTGATCCATCCATCTCGGCCTCCCAAAGTGCTGGGATTACAGGCGTGAGCCACCGCACCTGGCCACCCCTGTCTCTTTAAAAAAACAAAAAACAAAAAACAAAAAAAAAACCAAAAAAACAATAAGACTATTACTGTTACAGTTAAGGCAATCAACCACTATACAAACAAGCTTCTTTAAAACATCAGAGTTTTAAAAAATTAAATCAGCAAATGCAATGTATTACTTAATTTTGTAAAGGATGAATCTGGTCTTCTTTCAGCCATTGGCAACTTTTTTTCTTAATTTCACAACTAGATGCATTTAAATACCAAATAGTATTATTTGATTTAGTTTCCTTAAGCCCTGCTTAACTTCCTGTGAAGTTGCATATTGCATTCATTGGGGTTTAGATGCAAAGTGAAAGCAAGACTACAATCATATATAATCAAACTACCACTGAAAAAGGCCTTGAGAAGGCCCTCTAATGGATCTCAAACAATGCTTTTTCCCAGTATAGATGTATCCCAGTCTCTTTAGCTCAATGCCCAATGAAATAGGTAAAGAAAAAGCAGATTTACATCCCTCATTTCACCCACATTACAAGAATAAGTTCAATCAATAAAACAGAAGGCAGATCATTAATAATGTCATAATTCTTTTTCTTCTTTATTGTTTTGGGGTGGGTCAGCTAGTAACCTTACCAGCTACATTTTATAGTGAAGGAAAACAACTAAATTAAACTTCTAGGAATAGTGCTATTCTTGATGGAGCTAGTTTAAAAGAAAACAAGGCAGTTACTAATACTTCCCTAAAAAGAAAAATTATTAAAAACAAAGAACATAGTTATCCTCCTCAGGAGGCTTATGTACTACAGTCATTGCTATGTATAAAAAAACAAACTACAGTGTAAACAACTGCTCATCTCCCATAAGACTGCAGAATAACAAATTTCCACTCTAAATGTCATCAACACTAATGTTGTCACCAATGAATGATTAGTTGGGCAGAAAATACCATAAGACTTTTATTTTAGCTTTCAAACTCCCTCTTACAAAGAGGAAACAACCACATTGCAAGAACGCAAATATTATTTAATTCTTCATATAATAATACATGCTACAGTGTATACTATAACCATGTTACTTCCCTGAGGATTTTGTTGAATTCTACTGCTGCTAAAGCACAAAAATGATGGTGGTAGTTAAAACCAACTGTTTTAAGAGAAAAGTTGCCCACAGTTTATTCACAAATATGTTGTGATTGAAAGCATCTATCCCAATCTCAGTTCTCTAGCACATAAGCAGAAGACAAACTCCGGTAACATTCAAACTATTCAGAGCCTAGGATATGTTATTATTCTTATCCAGTTATTACAGTAAGCAGTAGTTCTGTTTGCTCTTCTCAAGAAAGAGTTCCACTATAAGAAGGCTAGTTTTAGGAATATTTTGAGTGTAATTTCTAGTGTAATGCTGATTTGGCCAACTACAATAAATTATTCATGTCAATAATATATCAGCAGGCAAGATTCATATACAGATGAAATCCACTACTCAACAGCACTCTTTATGCAATTTGGTGAGCACAAAGCTTGAACATGTAAGTGCTTATTCTTGATAAAATGTACTTACCCAAGAGGAAATGCGATTTGCAAAAAAAAAAAAAAAATCAAACTGAAGAATAATGAGTCTTTAAAAGGCCAGCAGACTAAGCAAAAAAAAAAAAAAAAAAAAAAAAAAAAATTTTTAAGAAAGTAAAAGATTACCTGAATGCATTCGCTCTATAATAATGGACTGGTGAGGCGGAGGTTGAAGAAAATGTGAAGCATGAGAAATTGCAAGGGCTAGACCAGAGCCAAGTGGATTCTAGAGCAGGGGAAAAAAAAAAAAAATCTAACTTTATATTGATATTACTATAGTTCTATAAAAACTACTAACCATAATATCAAATTAGTAAGTTTCTTCTCTTAATGTATGTACTGTAATATTTTATAAAAGAAAATAACTTGATACATCAAGTTGGTATTAAAAATTTTGCCTTCTAAAGTCAGAGTATATTTCAAGATATTTTTAAATGTCTAAGCCAACACCTATTTAAAACATAATTTACCATTCTGGACTTGTTGGAATTTTTGTTATGTGCAGCAAGATTGACTGCTGGGGGATCAATGACTGAGCCTGGGAAAAGCTGTGCAAGTTCGGCATTAATCACAACGGAAACTGCTTCATTGGGTGGAGTGAGTGGTGGAGTCATAAAAAGAGGTGTTGTTTTTGGAGTGGGTGGAATAACATCAGATGGATGAATGAAGAATCCAGGGGCAGCCACTGGGTTGGAAGGCACAGAGTTGTGAACAGGACCTACTGCTGATGCTGCTGCAGCTGCTGCAGCTGTTGTCTGATGTAACTTGGCTTCCAGCTTTGCTTTCTGCAAAAGAAGTAAAAGCAACACATATAGACTAATCCTGCCTACCTAAATTGTGGCAGAATACCACACGGGCACATATTATAAAGATAAACGTGATTAAATTGATCATACTTAAAGATGAAATTAAATCAAAACTAGACTCAATACAAATGGATCATTGCTTTGCTATACACACTTTAAATGTTTAACACAAAATTTCCTGTGCATTTGGGAACTAGGACTCTTTCAAGGTAGTGGTGAAAAGGAAGCAGAACAATTAAATGTAAATAACGAATATCTGCTCAAAACAAAATATTATAAGGAGGTGAATTCTCATGTTGACTAATGTAATACAATGTGTCACCTGGAATTGCCACAGATTTCATTTAAACCAGCGGTCCTCAACCTTTGTGACACCAGGGACCAATTTCATGGAAGACACTTTTTCCACGGATGCGGGGAGATGTAGCAGAGGTGCAGGGGACTGGTTTCGGGATGAAACTTCCACCTCAGATCATCAGGATTAGACTCTCATAAGGAACATGCAACCTAGATCTCTCACATGCACAGTTCACAATAAGGTTCATGCTCCTATGAGAACCAAATGCCCCTGCTGATCTAAAAGGAGATGGAACTCAGGTGGTGCTCGCTTGCCCACCATTCACATCTTGCTGTGCGGCGCAGTTCCTAAAAGGCTATTTATTGGTACTGGTCCATGGCCCAGGGATTGGAGACCCCTAATTTAGGCCACAATAAAATTTATAAAGCATCTGTCATTATTAGTGAATTTTAAGTCATATTAATTTAACTGTTCTATAAAATTTTCTTTTAGGAACTATACTCCATATGAATAGTAGCTAGTAACTGTACATATTCTTTGATCGAGTGTTTAGAGAATGGATTTACCTCAAGATTGCACAAAAAATATCATATTCCCTCAAATAAGATGTATTCACACAATTTTAACCAATTTAAATATCACAAAGACTTTACCTCAATTTTTGTTGAAAATGATTAGCTCAGATCAGTCAACCTACGTTTCTTTATGAAAATAATGGTCATCTTTAAGTACTTTTTCAGCTTTTGAAGTTTAGAGACAGCATGAACAAAGAGCCAAATAGTCTCCAACCTGTTGCTGAAGCTTCAAAAGCTGCTGCTGTTTCTCTTGCAGCACCTGTAGCTGTTGCTCGGCTGAAGCCATTGCATGAGAGAGAGACTGCAAAGCTACCTGGGCTGCTGAACTCAGGGCTGTCGAGGCTTCCCCAACTGTCCCAGATGATAGTCCACCTACTGCAGGAGTAACCCCGAAGGAACTCACTGGCATAAGACAAGGGGTAAAAACAAAAACAAAAAACACCAGGATGAAGAAAAGGTTAAAGAGAAAACATGTTCAAATATTTTGGCACTATTCTGATGCTAAAACTATAGTTAATTTTCATTCTAAAAAAGAAATCTGGAAAGTATAAATAAGGAAACATTAATGGTAAAATAAAGTATACTGATAATACTATCACTCAAGATCTAGGAAATCCAGGAATGACTTTTTTTTTTTTTTTGAGACAGGGTCTCACTCTGTCACTCAGGCTGGAGTGCACTGGCGTGATCTTGGCTCACTGCAACTTCCACCTCTGGGTTCAAGAGATTCTTGTACCTCAGCCTCCTGAGTAGCTGGGATTAGAGGCATGCACCACCATGCTTGGCTAATTTTTGTATGTTTAGTAGAGATGGGGTCTCGCCATATTGGCCAGGCTGGTCTGGAACTCCTGGCCTCAAGTGATCCACTAGCCTTGGCCTCCCAAAAGCTGGGATTACAGGTGTGAGCCACCACACCCAGCCCAGCAATGAGGAATGACTTCTTAAATCAAAGAAAAATCAGAGACAGTATACTTTTGAGTTTGTAAATATTTTTGTTATAGTAAAGTGATCACTAAAAATCAAAGTAATCTTATTATACAATTTGAGGATAAGAAATAAATTTGCTTTACTAAGTTTTCTTACAGCAACAACACACCCCACTTCACCTACCAAAAGGACCCCAGAACACCAAAATGGAGAGGCATATCCCACACACAGTAAAACTAGCACACACTTCTTACCCATGAACATTATCAGTAACAAAGGCTCTATGAAACCCTACAAGAGATTTCTTTGATTTTCCATTTCATTGTTACTCAACATTATAAATAATTCTTTCTGCATTGTTTTCCAATATTTATGAGAAATATATTGGAAAAGCTGAGATAAAAACTTCATTTCACAACTTAATTCAATATGTCAGCACAAAACAAAAGGCAGTTGCCAAGTTTAATAACAGCATAAATATTTCTAAGAGGCCTTTACTACAAAGTTACATTGGGGGAAAAGATAACTGCTATAAGAATAGCAAATATTTAGTATGCTTTACCATGTGGCATTGTTTTAAACAATAACTACAATTCACTTTATGGGCAACTTTATGGCCCAGGCATCATGATTCCTTTTTTTTTTTTTTTTTTTTGCTGATTAAGTAAAGAAGGCTCAGAGAAATTACCCTGTAAACTCACAGTAGTAGAACTAGGATCAGAACCAAAGCGTATGTGAAGCCAAAGCCAATGAAGGGCATAGTGTTAAGCATGGAAGCTACATCAGCTTATTTAATCTTGGCAAGAGAAAAGTATTAAGTACTAACTAGGCAAAGTTTTTGTTGCTATTATTATACGTATGAGGTACTAAAATAATCCCATTTTCTACTAAAGCTGAGGGAAGTAATTTGCTCATAGGTAGTGGACAAAGGGGAAAATCCAGGCAATCTAACAGCCCATCTTTTTAAAAGCAAACAAGGGCTATATTGTGCCAGAATTCTAATAAAATTAAAAAATAAGCTAAAATAAACAATATACCAATAACAAAAACTGTATATATCCTCTTATAATTAAATTTCCTTATGTAAAAACACAAAACCACCATTCATTACAGTGCAGTCATACTGTGCCCTTCATTTAGTGGACACCAATTCAACATTATAAGCTTGGTCAAAGAGCAATTGGTGGGCATGGTGGCTCATGCCTGTAATCCTAACAGTTTGGGAGACTGAGGTAGATTGATCACTTGAGGTAAGTAGTTCAAGACCAGCTTGGTCAACACGGTGAGACCTTGTCTCTACTAAACACACACACACACACACACACACACACACACACACACACACACACAACACACACACACACACACACACACACACACACACACACACACACACAAATCAGCCAGGCATGGTGGCACAAGCCTGTAATCCCAGCTACTCAGGCGGCTGAGGCATGAGAAACACTTGAACTCAGGAGGTGTAGGTTGCAGTGACCTGAGATACTGCCACTGCACTCCAGTCTGGGTGATGGAGTGAGAGAGAAGAGAAGAGAAGAGAAGAGAAGAGAAGAGAAGAGAAGAGAAGAGAAGAGAAGAGAAGAGAAGAGAAGAGAAGAGAAGAGAAGAGAAGAGGAAGAGAAGCAAAGCGAAGCGAAGCGACAAGAGAGCAATTGCATCTCATAAAACATGCGTAGTCCTAGGCCGGGCGCGGTGGCTCACGCTTGTAATCCCAGCACTTTGGGAGGCCAAGGGGGGCGGATCACCAGGTCAGGAGATGGAGACCACGGTGAAACCCCGTCTCTACCAAAAATACAAAAAAAGTTAGCCGGGCGTGGTGGCGGGCGCCTGTAGTCCCAGCTGCTCGGAGAGGCTGAGGCGGGAGAATGGCGTGAACCCGGGAGGCGGAGCTTGCAGTGAGCCGAGATTGCGCCACTGCACTCCAGCCTGGGCGACAGAGCAAGACTCCGTCTCAAAAAAAACAAAAAAAAAACCATGCGTAGTCCCAAAATAAAATTCATCTGCTCCTTCAAGTGTTCCACACCAAACTTACGGCTATTAATGCTAACAGTCAAGGGGAACTATTAGACTTGCTAAATCATTCATACCATGCTTGTATTTTGGGGTAATATATATGGTTTTTAATACTGTGAACATTTACATTTAACTGATTTTAAAATCTAATGCCCAAATAATACAGGGAAAACTAAGTGAATCACTACAAGCAAACGGAAGACATAAACAATCCAAGGAAAAATAAGCCATCCTGATACTACAGAACTAATCAGAAATCTTTTGCACAATCCGAGTTTTCAATATCCTTTTCTATTTTTATACTACAAAAGGCCTCAAAAACTCTAGTTATAAAAAAAAAAAAAATAGGGCTGGGCCGGGCGCGGTGACTGACACCTGCAATCCCAGCACTTTGGGAGGCCAAGACAGGTGGATCACCTGAGGTCAGGAATTCGAGACCAGCCTGACCAACATGGCAAAACCCCGTCTCTACTAAAAATACAAAAATTAGCTGGGTGTGGTGGCGGCACCTGTAATCCCAGCTACTCGGGAGGCTGAGGCAGGAGAATCACTTGAACCTGGGAAGTGGAGGTTGCAGTGAGCCAAGATTGCACCACTTCACTCCAGCCTGGCAACAGAGCGAGATTCCATCTCAAAAAAAAAAATACATATATGATATATATATATCATATATAATATATAGATATATGTGATATATATATATTAAGCGATCTTCCTCTTAATCTTACATTCCATTCATTTGGTATTTGTGTATAAAACTATAATTGATTTGTATATACTACTGTCACATCTGGTGACAGTGCTGTATTATTAATTTTAAAAGTAGTTTATAGATAGTTTGCAGTTTCTTAGAGAATTTTTAATATGTTGCAATCATGTTGTCTATTAATAGTTTTACTTTTTTCTTTCTAATCATTTTATTGTTGTTTTTTCCTTGTGTTATTTTGTGCTTCCTAGGTCTTCCTATATGTTGAATAGAAATGGTAATAGTAGTACTCATATATATATGATATATTATATCATATATATGATATATTATATCATATATATGATATAATATAATATATATATGAACAAGACCAAGATGAGTACTAATATTACCATTTCTGTTCAACATATAGGAAGACCTAGGAAGCACAAAATAACACAAGGAAAAAACAACAATAAAATGATTAGAAAGAAAAAAGTAAAACTATTAATAGACAACATGATTGCAACATATTAAAAATTCTCTAAGAGACTGCAAACTATCTATAAACTACTTTTAAAATTAATAATATAGCACTGTCACCAGATGTGACAGTAATATATACAAATCAATTATAGTTTTATACACAAATACCAAATGAATGTAAGATTAAGAGGAAGATCGCTTATAACAACATAACAATTAAATATATAACTAAGAATCTTAAAAAAAAAATGTAAAACTATGTTGAAAACCACAAAGCATAACCAAGAGAAATCAAAGACCTAAATATATTATAGAATATATACTGCCAGTGTGTATTCTGGATTTAAGGGGACAGAAAAACACACACACACACACACTCAAGTGTTAATGCATTTAAAAGCTCAATATTAAGATGCCAATTCTCCTAAACTGATTTACATATAGGCCCTAAATTTTAAAAACAAGTATTTTGTGTAGAAATTGACAAACTAAATCTAAAATTCAAACTGAAATACAAAAGACCTAGAATAGCAACAACAATCTTTAAGAAAAAGAATATTTGTAGGTTGTACTCGTAGGTACATGGGTAGGTACATACCCAAGAGAACTGAAAACACACACTGACTAAAAAAAAAAAAAAAAAAACAAAAAACAAACAAAAAAACCTATACAAAAATGTTAACAGCAGCATTAGACATAACAGCCAAAAAGAAGAAATCACCAAAATCTTCACCCATAGATGAATGCCTAAACAAAATGGAATATTCAGCCAGAAACAGGAGTAATGTACTGATACAGGCTAAATGGATGAAACTCCAATCTACTGGTTGCCAGGTGATTGGAAGGGTTTGGGGAGAATGGAAGAAAACGCTAATGGATGAACAGTTTCTTTCTGTAGTGATGGAAATGTTCTAGAATTAGAAAGTGGTGATAACTGCATAACATTGTGAGTTTTATTTAAAAAAAAAAATTAGAAAATCAATTTTTAAAACCTACCTAAAAGGAACGTTGGTAGATTTTTACTATCAGATATAAACACTTAACATAAAGTTACACTAAGACAACAGAGGCTGGGCACGGTGGCTCACGCTTGTAATCCCAGCACTTTGGGAGGCCGAGGCAGGCAAATCACTTGAGGCCAGGAGTTCAAGACCAGCTGAGCCAACATGGCAAAACCTCATTTATGCTAAACATAAAAAAATTCACTGATGGTGGCGCATGTCTATAATCCCAACTATCAGGAGGCTGAGGTGGGAGAATCACTTGAGCCCAGGAGGTGAGGCTACAGTGAGCCAAGATTGAGCCACTGCACTTCAGCCTGGGCTACAAAGCATCTCACTCTGTATCCAAAAAAAAAAAAAAAAAAAGGCAATAGAGTATTAACAAAAGGCCAAATAAATGACCAATGAAACAGAAACAGACCCATATATATATGAGATACTTACTACAGAGGCAACACTGCAGTAAAGTGGGAGCAGAGTAGTTTTCCCATAAATGATTAGATAGCAGAAGATAGAACAAGTATTAAAAAAAGATGGATTAGAAGAAAATATCCATAATTAACTAAGGAGAGATAAAACAATTGAAAATTCTATCAGTTATGATGATGAGATACAACGTATATAAAAATGGAGACTCAAAAAGACAGGAGACAAAATAGAGCAGAAGCAATATTTAAAGAGTTAACTGGCTGTTTCCCTAAAGCTGTGAAAGATATCAGCTAAAACTTCAGGAAGCTATCAACTAAAGATTCAAGAAGTCCTATCAATCTGAAGCGGAATAAACACAAATGAAACCACATGTAGGAACATCACAGAAAAATTCTGAAGGCAAAAAAAGGGCAGAAGGGCAATCTCAGAAAATTTGAGAAATGACCTTTAAAAAGCAATAATAAGACTGACAGATGACTTCTAACAAATACAAACTAAGCTAAAAGACAAGGAAAGATTACCTTTAAATCACTAGTAAAAATAACTAGTAACTTAGAATCCCTATAGAATTATATATTATATTAAGTTTAATCATGTATTGAAAATCAGATGACACTGCAAAACTGATTATTTAACTGATTACAACAACACTGGTTTCATAATAAATTATAATTAATTTAGGTAATTATCAGATATTAGATCTGTTCTGAAGTATTTTGGCAAAGAAAAAAAGAATAGACAAATGTGAAAAAATAACAATGATATTGGAATTTGGATAATGGCTATGCTATTTATTCATTTGATTATTCATAAAACTTTGAACTTTTTCCCAAAAAACCTAATTGAATGTGTCATCAGTAGATAATTACAAAAAGAGATCTTAAGAGTATTTTTTCAGACCTAAGAAAAATCATACCAGATAAAAGCTCAAAGACAAAGGAATAAAAATCAATGAAAATGGAATTATGAGGTAAATCCAAGTGAATACTGAATATAAAAAATTATAATAATGTATCATGGGAATTCATATATACTTCTGGAATCCAGACTATATACTCTGGATTATGGGAATTAATAATGTATTATGGGAAAAAACATATACTTCCGGAATCAGAGTACATACTGTGATCTCAATGATATAATTACTAAAAGAACGGTTCAAGAAAAAAATGGAAAAATTGACCAATAAAAAATATAATCAGCCCTAAAAACAGAAAAGGAGGAAAAAGCAGCATGTAACCAACCATCGGGACAATGAGAAACAGAATAGTACATATAAAAAACCATGGCAGACTTAAACAGGAATATATCACTAATCACATTAAATGTAACTGAATTAAATTCTCCCATTGAAAGACAAAAATGTCAGGCTGGGTTTTTAATAAATGCAACTACATGCCACTTATAAAAAGTATATCTAAAACATAAAGAAACACTGAAAAGTTGAAAGTAAAAAGATGGAAAAATATATACCATACAAATAGCAGCCAAAGAATGCTGGTGTTAGCTAAGTAAACATCAGACGAGGTAAATCCTCGGAGAAATAGCAAACTTAAAGATAAAAAGATAACTCATGCCAGGTGCAGTGGTGTGTGCCTGCAATCCCAGGTACTTGAGAGACAGGGGCAGGAGGGACATTTGAGCCCAAGACCAGCCTGGGCAACATAGCAAGACCCCATCTCAAAAAATAATAATAAAAGATAATTCATAATGATCGAAGAATTCCCAAGAAAGACACAACCATTCTAAATTTATATGATGGTCTCAAAGTGTATAAAAATTGATGACAAAAAATAAACAATCTATCATTTTTTAACATACTGGCCTCATTAACTAAAAAATAAACAGGTAAAATAACCAATAAAGATAGAGAATTTGAAGAACACAATTAGCAAACTTGACCAAAAGGATATATAGAGTACACTTCACCAACAAGTGCAGAGTTAACATTATTAAGTATGGATGGAATATTTATAGAATTTGACCCTCTACAATTCTCAACAAATTTGCAAGATCAATACTCTGAGTATTTGACTCTACAGTATTTAAATAGGAACCGGTAGCAAAAAGATTACTTACTTACTGAAGCTGAATATATGAATACCCTATGAAGCAGTGAATCAACTTCCACATTCATATTCAAGACAAAAGTATATCCATCAGTACTATTAGCTCCACAATGAAACAACTCAAATGTCTATCAGCAGTATACAAACCAATAGTGGATACATAAATTTTGTTGTATTCGGACAACAGAATCCTAAACAGCAATGAAAAAGAACTGACTGTCTATATGCAATGATATAGATTAATGTCATAATCATAGGATTGAAAAGAAGGCAAACCAAATATACATACATGTGCAATTCTATGTTATACAGACCTTACTCAACCACTGTTCAAGAATGCATCATTAAGTGGTTATTCAAAGAAATAAACGAAAACCAAGAAGTAACTACTCTAAAAGGATGATGTTTAGCTTCTGGAGAAAATGAGGAAGAAATAAACGGAAGTGGTCATGAAGACACCTTCTGGGGTGCTGGAAATGTTCTTTCTTTACTTATTGGTCATCACATAGACAATGTGTATCATGATAAACTGCCGAGCTATGCAAATATTTTCTGCACTTTTCCGCATAGGTATTATATTAATATTAACATGTTTCAAAAAAGTAAACAGGATTGAGAGACTACAATCATCTTTCAGCTCCTTATAATCACTAGTCAGCACTTTGCCTCAACATTTAATAAAAATCTCTCTTTAGGCAGTTTCATTTTGGGTGAAATAAAGAGGTGATGGCATATTATATACACAGACTACCCCTGTAAAGACAAGAAACTGGTTCCATTGCTTGCTTTGCAGGGGGAGAAATGGGTGGGGAGTGTGGAGAAAAACTTTTTCAAATCTAACCTTTTATCTTTTAAAAATTATGTGCCTTTTGCAGCAAACACATGAATTTTTGTAAAATAAAATAAAAATCCAGGATACTTAATTTCTTTTTCTTTTTGAGACGGAGTCTCACCCTGTCACCCAGGCTAGAGTGCAGTGGCACAATCTCAGCTGACTGCAACTCCGCCTCCCGGGTTCAAGCAATTCTCCTGCCTCAGCCTCCCAAGTAGCTGGGACTACAGGCGCCTGCCACCACACCCAGCCATAATTTTTGTATTTTTAGTAGAGACGGGGTTTCGCCATGTTCACCAGGCTTGTCTCAAACCAGGATACTTAATTATTATTTTTTTTTTTTTGAGATGAAGTCTTGCTGTTTGCCCAGGCTGGAATGCAGTAGTGTGATCTCAGCTCACTGCAAGCTCCGCCTCCCGGGTTCACACCATTCTCCTGCCTCTCAGCCTCCTGAGTAGCTGGGACTACAGGCTCCACCACCATGCTCAGCTAATTTTTTTTGTGTTTTTTAGTAGAGACGGGGTTTCACTGTGTTAGCCAGGATGGTCTTGATCTCCCGACCTCATGATCCGCCTGCCTCGGCCTCCCAAAGTGCTGGGATTATAGGCATGAGCCACCGCGCCAGGCCCAGGATAATTAATTTCAATACAGTTTCATGAAAGTTCCCGATTTATAATAAAGTAATTTTCTGAAAGTTCAAATTTTTTGTCATGGCATGTTTCTATTCTAGTGTAAATGTAAAAGTTTCTACAAAATGACTATATAGTCCAAGAAAACAAATACAAATTAATTTTGACCTTTCTGGAATCACCATATAAAGGAAATATTAGGTTTTTATCTAAAAAGCTCACATTCACTACATAAACTGTGAATTTCACTTAGTAGTTACCTCTACAATTGGATATATAAGGCGATTCCTAACAAAAAGATACTCAAATAAAGAACTGATAAATTCCTTTTAAAACCTCTTGCTATTCTGGAACCAGCTAAGATTAAATTTTTCACGACTTCTCTAGCAAACCGTTTTTGCTTTTTGTTTAACTGTTGAGGAGACTAAGATGGTACCCAATTACACAAAACCATCAACAGAAGAATCATGTTAAGACAATATTCAAACCCTTCAGTGACTAATACAGATATAAAATCATAAACCAATCTTAATTGAAAGACTTCTATTATTTATGCTGCAATAGAAGTAACTGTAAATAAATACCGATCTTCCTACGTGAGGAGGAAAAAAAAATTACAGAAAACAAGAAAGAAAATAAGCAAGTTTCCACTGACTGATAGTCAAAAACTTAATTTTTAAGTGAAGGTATTGAACACACCAAGAACATCACATATTCAACAAACCCAAATAGTTCCTCACATATTCAAGGTTGTTTTAAACTAGTTCGTAAAACAGTATTCCCTCTTTACTCATCCAACCTTCTTAAAAACATCATTCAGTAGTAGAAACATGTAGTCTGTTTTTACTCTTTCATTTCCATCATAGTTGATATTTTTCAAATTAAAAAATTTCTGAAAGTACATACACATAAAAACAGAATGATTTAAGACAGTGTTCTAAGTGGGTACAGGGAGAAAAAAACCCTATGAATTGACTTAGGAAAGAGTATAAAACGATTTATATTTCCCCCAAATGTCCCTCCCACAAATAAATTTCCACTTAACATAACAGCAATGAAAATTACATAATTAGAACTAATGGTTAAATACACAAATATCACTTTATTACTGCATAAAGTATATAATAAAAGAAGGTATATACCAGTAAACGTACTTGCATCATCCCTTTCTATTCTGGTTCCATCACTAGTTGACACACAAGTAAAGTGCAGAGGTTCAACTTCCAAAAGTCCAGTGAGAGATGTGAAACTACCCTCAGCAGCTGTGCAACTACTGACCTTTCCATTTCCTAATGGAGAAAGACAAGTTTTATAATACGTGAAGATAATTTTTAAAAAGCAACAGTCATAACAATAATTATAGCTGCAACTTCAATTTTAATTAGAACATATAAATACACAACTCTTACACAGTGCTTGAATCATGGGCATGGTATTAAGAAAACTGACAAAACAGCAGGCACCAGTTTCCCTGCTACAAAAGCAGATTTGGATAAAAGCAACTTAGTAGCTCTTCACATTAACAGAAACATGAGTGGTAGTTTCCTGTAACATGAAACTTACATTTAGTAACAAGTGACTTCAATCTCAAATGGGGTGAAAAAAGTAGTAAATCAGCTACTGACATTAGCTATCACCTAATCTGTTGGCTATATGTAAAATCAGAATACATTCTGTCAACTGCATAAATATAAGACACAAAACAAAGGATGAACATTTCAAAATATTAACAAGATTTATCTATACATTGTTTCTTGTATTTTGTTCATATTATCAGTTTTATAGAATGAGGCACACTACTTCATAGTCATAAAAATAGTTTAAGCTAGCATAAGTAGTTTTTAAAAGAAAAAACCATGTAGCCACAACTATATGACCAATAAAACCATAGCAAGAAGACTAGAGGGAAGAACACAAATGAATTCACAGGGACTGTGTATGTAGTTTGGGAAGGCAAGGATTATATTCACTACTTTCCAATTTTTTTTTTTTTTTTTGGAATTAGCACTCATTTAAACAGAATTATTTAAATCACAAAGCAAAACAGAATTCACAGATGAAAAGAATGGGGGGATATAAAAACTGTCATTAACAGCTGAAGGACTATCAAATACAAGAATAAACTGTCATAACCTTGTTTTCCAATGTCTTATTGGGGGTCAGCATGGGGCCTGACACATGTTCCAAAAAATGCTTATTGCATACTTACTCAATACAAGAATTGGGAGACAGAAGAATAAAAGGTAAGTCCCAGTACTCATGAAGACTATATTCTATGTTAGTGGTTATTAGGAATTAACGCAAATTTTTTTTAAGCTGCAAGGTTTTACTTAAGAGAAATTTAAAGGACTAGTAAGTCAAGGGGCAATCAGTCCTAAGTCATGGGATAATAAAATGCTTCTCTGATAAAATGAGGGGATTCATGGGAATAAGAGAGTTTCATACATTTGCTCCCTTGAAGTGGGAGAAAAGCCATGCAGAAAGAACATGAGTGAAATCCCCATAGCAAAGAAACATGGCACATTTAAGGAACTGAAAGAACAATATGGCTAAAGGAACAGTTCTCAATTCTAAGACCCCTCTACATATCTTTAAAATATTAAGCACCCTGAAGAGCTTTTGTTTCCATTGTTTTACTGGTATTTACCATAGTAGAAATTTTAAGGTGTGAAATTTAAATATTAATTCATTTAATAATAAACCCATTAAATGTTAAAATAGCATAATTTGATGAAAAATAACTTTTCTGAAGCAAAAAATAATTTAATGAAAAAAGTGACAATGTTTTAACTATTTAAAAATCTCTTTAAAATGTGAAGTATCAGAGGATACTTGGATTCTCCTACCTGCCTCTGTATTCGACGTGTTATAATATGTTGTTCTAGCAGAAGTAGGTGAAAAAATCTGGCCCAACACAAATACGCAGTTGGAAAAAAAAATATTTTAAAATACTTGCATATTCAAAAACTCGACAAGTGATAATTTCTTAAAGGTTACAATGTGGTATCTGAAATCTTACCAATGAAATTCTCAAACTCTCAAACATTAAGATCAACTGATATATCTCATACTTTCAAAGAACTTTACCCATGCATAATGGTGAAACATCACGCATTGATCATTTGGAAAATATTGGTTCACCACTGTATACAAATATTCCAAATGTTGACACATTTCCTTATCCAGTATTGGAAAACTACACTCTCTAATATCAGATTCCATGAGAAAAGTCTACGTACTGGGAAGCTATCAAGCTCACTATGGGAGATGTTTCTCATTCACTTTTCAAAAAACAACTGTCAAATAACGCAGTGTAAATGAGCGAAGTTTGTCTGTCAGTCATTACTGCAAATAAAAATGGTATTCCAAGAAACAAGCAAGTAGTTCAGCTTGTAACTCAACTGCACATCTCACTGAAACAAGCATGGTACTTTGGCATGCCACAGAAGTACTCTATGCATATGTATCATTCATCTCAGAATAAAAGATGTGTATTCATGGGTTAAAATTTTAATAAAATTAATAATTTTTACTGCATCATCAAGGGCATTTTAAAATGAAACTGACATTTTTATTACAAGTGCACAGTGAATAACACCATGCTTTTTCACAATCGATAAAAATGTCAATGAAATCAAAAAGACAACATCATTCTACTATCATCAAAATAGTTATGACCATACAGATCCCCTTAATGATCTCAGGAACCCTTTGGGGGACTATAGAACACACTTTGAGAATCACAGGGCCAAAGAAGACTAAACGGGGCAATGACATAAGATAAAGTGGCAAGGAAAAGAGAGCCAAATCATTTAGGATTTTATATGCTGTATTAGAAACTTTGAACTTCAGAAGATAGGAAGACATGAAAAGTATTCTAAGAAGAAAGGTAAAGTAAGTGAAAGATCATACTCAATGCAATGTGGAGAATGCACTGAAGTGAGGCAAGAACAGATGTATGAAGACCAGTGTGAAAGCTATTATTGTAGTCTGGGTTCAAGATGACTGTAACTTGTGATCATGGGAGGTAAGAGAGTGAGCAAATTTGACATACACTCAGCTCTCCGTATCTGTGGGTTTGGCATCCATGGATTCAATGAATTGTAGACAGAAAATACTCAGGGGAAAAAAATGAATGGCTGAGTCTGTTACAGCCTTTCTTTCTTGTCATTATTCCCGAAACAATACAGTATAACAAGTACTCATGTAGCATTAACATCCTATTAGGTATTATAAGTGATGTAGAAATGATTTAAGGCACACAGCAGGATGTGCGTAGGTTATACACAAACTGCACTACATCATTTTTTATAAGAGACTTGAGTATCTACAGATTTTGTTGTCTGCGAGGAGTCCTGGAACCAATTCCCCACGGATAGAGGGGAACAACTGCATACACTGATGGAAAAATAGGTGCCATATGGTGATATCCTCAATGCGGGTGATAAGAAAGATATAAGTATCATGAATGACATTCACATTTCTGTCTTGTGCCACTGATGCCATTAACAACAACAAAAAAAAACGCTGTAGAGAGACTAATAATGAGGAACAACACGATGAGACATTAAAGTGGAGACATATCATGATTTTTTTTTTTTTGAGGTGGAGTCTCGCTCTTTCGCCTAGGCTGGAGTGCAGTGGCGCTATCTCAGCTCACTGCAAGCTCCGCCTCCCGGGTTCACGCCATTCTCCTGCCTCAGCTTCCCGAGTAGCTGGGACTACAGGTGCCCGCCACCACGTCCAGCTAATTTTTTTGCATTTTTAGTACAGACGGGGTTTCACCGTGTTAGCCAGGATAGTCTCGATCTCCTGACCTCGTGATCCGCCCGCCTCGGCCTCCCAAAGTGCTGGGATTACAGGCGTGAGCCACCGCGCCCGGCCGACATATCATGATTTCTAAATCCCTTGTTCTGAGTCTTCTTTACTCATTTGCAAACTTGATGACCTCAGAGCTTGGAATGAACCTTACAGTCTTTCCCTTACACTTTCACCCTAACGGATTTCACTGCTTCTTTTGGTATACTGAAGGCATCAGTATCTCCAGTTCTAGCTAGTCTCTCCTACTAGTTCCAATCATAAATTGCAATGGTCTAATTGATGCGTCACTTGGATAGAGAAGACAGAAAATGGTGAGATGTGCATAAGGCAATCAGTGCCTAAGTCATCAAATAGTAATAACACATATATTCAAGGCAGCATAAGCAATTAAAAAGCAAGTGACAGACCAGTATGTGTAGTATGATCTTTCATTAGAAACTGTATTAACGAATACGGGTAGCAAACAAGTTTGAATAGCTAAACATCCAGTTACCAATAGTAACCTAAGAGGGTGGAAAGGTTGGGGTTGAGGCATTTTACATTTCATTTATATTTCTGTATTTGATTTTTTTATTTTGCTTTTATCACACCTCGTAAGTTACTTTTCAACAAAATTGGACTTCTCTCTCAAAATTTACTTATATCTGGTTATTACCTTAATCTGTTTGCAAATTTTCTAACATTTTTGTATCCTAACATTTGCAATAAGTGCAATTAGATGGAAGAAAAAAATGGTCACTCTTTTATCTAACAAAAATAAACAGCAAATTTTAGCACTTAAAAAGATTATACAAATAGTGTTATGCATACATCCAAAAAACACATTCTTCAGAAAGTATAAAAGGATATATGTAATGTATACAAAGCTTACCTCAAGAAAGTGAAAGACGCAGAAAATTATCTTTTGTTTGTGCATCCTTACTTATTACAGTAAGTATATATTACTAATTTCGTATTTTTGAAATAGGAAATGTTTGTTAACTTTATAGAGGCAGCAAAGATACATCAAATAAAACTGAAAAGGCTACAACAAATAAATTTTAAATAGTCTCTTATAAGCATTAAAATCACACTGAAATGAAATGCATAACAAAAACCAAAAATTAAAGTCACAACCCTTTCAAATATGACTTTGATATACCGGGATTTTCTTCAGAGGGAAAGAGGAAGTTAAGAACTTCTAGGAAACATTTTAATAATTCATATAATAAGTTCTAAGGAATTTGTTTTCTAAAGACAAAACATCATGACTATAATCTATTAAGTCAAATGGCAACTTAAATCCAAGAGACAACATTCAGAATTTCCTTTAATAAAAGAAATCACTACCTGAAAGGACATCTGATAAATCAATTTCATCTGACTGGACACCAATGCTGCTGTTATAAACATTTTTACAAGAAGAGCCACTCATCTCCAAATCAAAGAGGACTGGATCAAATGGTGAGCTATATAATCCATATCTGAAAAATAAAATAATGTACTAACAATTTTCCTTTCAGCCATCTAATTAACAAATTACCTTTACTTAGTTTTAAAAGCAGTCTGACTAACAGCGCAGAGGGAGATGCTGACTAGATTTGACCCATCAAATTCAGTGAATCTCAACTATGTTCCCTGCAATCTGTACTCTAAAAGACACTGTCCAGAGACTCAACAAATGTGATTCCAACAAGCTGGCAACTAAGGTACTAAGACTGCCACCTGCAGATTGAAGCGAGGGATATCAGGCACCATTCTCTCCCCTGAATCATTACGACATAGCCTCAAGTACAAAGGCTTTGAGTAAAATGTCATCAAAATCAGAACACCTAACCTAGGAAATTATAAAATCACTGCTCTAAATAAAGGAATGCCTTACTTCAAACGTAGACAATCAGGCAAGAACTTAAATCTAACCTTTAGCTATTGCTTAATTCATCATGTTAAAAGTTTTGAAATATAAGTAGCAGGCAGAAGGATACTAGTTATGGGACAGTAACTGACTCACATAATTCCACCTATAAAGTGCACAGAGAAACAGACACATTACATTCTTCTTCCATTAGCAGGGTATACCACTTTTCATTATTAAATAAAATTAGCCCTCTGAATAACCATCATAAGGATTTATCAAACTGTTAAAGAGTAATTTCTGGCCAGGCACAGTGGCTCATGCCTGTAATCCCAGCACTTTGGGAGGCTGAGGCGGGCGGATCAACTGAGGTTGGGAGTTCGCAAACAGCCTGACCAACATGGAGAAACCCCGTCTCTACTAAAAATACAAAATTAGCCAGGCCTGGTGGTGCATGCCTGTAATCCCAGCTACTTGGGAGGCTGAGGCAGGAGAATCGCTTGAACCCCGGAGACGGAGGTTGTGGTGAGCCGAGATCACGCCATTGCACTCCAGCCTGGGCAACAAGAACAAAACTCCATCTCAAAAAAAAAAAAAGTAATTTCTGAGAAAACAGAAGAAAGTAAAACCTCAGGCTATTATCATATGGAAAAAGTAAGGTATAAACTAAACATTTTTGTAAGAAAAAGACTGTTTTCAGCATATATATATCAAATAACAGTTCTCTGCAAAAGCGTGATCATACTCAGAGACGCCTATTATTAGTCATTAGATATACTAAAATACCTTGTCTGAAGTAAAGCCTCCATTGGTGTTAGCCTGTCCTGTAACTGTCTGGATACTGCGGTAAGCAAAGATGCACAAGCTGTACTGCATCCAGCCAGATCTTCATCTTTCACATAATTCAGTAAGACAAAATACCAATAGACAGAACCTGGAAACAACAACAACAAAATAAATGTTTCCTTTTCCTCCTTTTCCTCTAACAATAAGAATTTAAGATTACCTATTTATCAGAATGCTTCCTTTTGCTAGAAAGATACTCCCTTTTCTGGAAAGACAATCTTATGGGCAATTTACAAAGATAACTCCTTGGAGGGATCAAAGAGGACACTTAAAATATAAACAACACACTGAGGCACAGTCTTACACTAAGAATTTCAAATATTTCTGGAGAGTTTTATAAAGTCATTTAGGTGTATAATAATGTGTATTTATTTAGTTGTATAATAATGAGAGATGCCTCTGAGGGACACTTCGAAATAGCTGAAAAAGTGAGGAGACTGAAGGTCCTTCAAAATCATCCTTACCACATACTGTTTCTCTGTACTAAACTTTTAAAAACAGGGGGTGGCAGTGAGCTTCAAACAGCCCATTTTAGTGAATGAGTGGGAAATTAAAATTACTCTATAATGCATTAGGTACAGATCAACATTGCTTAAAAGATTATCATGACAGTGTATTTTTACTTTTTTTTATTAACTGCTGCATACATGCCAAAACTTAAGTGTCCTAACTTGAAAACTAACCTTAAGAAGCTTTTAAACATTAGACTATAGTAATGAGCAACTGAGTCAAAATGTTCTATTCCAGAGTTAATGGTTGTAGCCAAAATATGTTCAATGTAAATATAAACATGCTTTATCTAAATTAAGAAAATGATACAACTTTTTAACAACTCTAAACAAGCATTTTTTTTAACACAAAGATGAAATCTTTACGAAATATATAACTCACTGAGGTAACTTGTTGAATGGGTTGTTTTTTTAAACTCCTGGCCTCAAGCAATCCTCCCTCTATTGCCTCCCAAAGTGCTGGGATTACAAGTGTGAGCCACTGTGCCCAGCCTGAATGGTTTGTTTTTTAATAAAACAGATTGTGAAAAACGTCTATCAATAAATAAAATTTGGCTTAAAAGGCCAAATTAGTAGCCCTTCATGGTAACACCATGTACTAGCAAAAACAGTAAGAATCTTTAAAAATCTTCATTACCTTATATATGTGCTATTTTAGAGAATTGCTTTATGAATTCCCACTTGATAACTATATTCATTCTTTTTTGTATCATAATAATTGCACATATATAGGAGGTGTATGTGATGTTTTGAAATATATATGCAATGCACAATGATCAAATCAGGGTATTTAGGATATCTGTCACCTCTGCATTGGGAACCCTTTAAATCTTTTAACTATTCTGAAATATACTACAAATTACAGTCACCCTACTGTGCTATCAAACACCAGAACTTATTTCTTCTAACCATATGTTCATACTAATTTATCAACCACTCTTCAAATCCCACTCACCCTCCCAGACTCTGGTATCCATCATTCTACTCTCTACCTCCAATTACATTCATTCTTGAAAGGCATTTCCACAGAGTCCTCAGGTGCTTTTAAAAAACAAAACAACAACAACAAAAAAAACACTGCCCCTTTTAGGAAATTCCAGTTTGCTATAGTCCCTACCAATCACACAAAACATACGCATGTGCAATGACACCTGGACCGTTTTACTTATTTATGTCACCTCCCTGGCACATGCTGGAATTCTAGTTTCTGACAACTGATCTGTTACAGTCAGTAAACAACCAAACAACTCAATGATTGCAATGAAGTACAGAAAAATAGTTATGAATTGAGATGGCTTGATATTAACGTAACTGCCCCATGAACCTTTTCCTTGGAGTACTATTGACGGAGTATATGCCCACCCAGCCACAATCTATCGATCCCTTCAAAAAATACAGATAAGCTACAGAAAAGTGAACTTTAATATAGAAAAAATAGTTATGAAATAATCCTAAGTACACATATGAGATGTTCCATATGACTATAACTATTTGTGATTAAATTAATTTTACATACCACCAGTTGCTGCTGCAGGTAAAAACGACATATTATCAAGTAAAGCCTTCAACAGAACAGATCCAAATCCTGGTTGACATGGGTCACATTTGCCATTACTGAAAAATTTTTAAAAAGAAAAATTGTAAAGACATTACTCAAGGTCTAAATTCAACCCTAAACCTGGTGTGGTACCTAAAAATCTTTAAAATGTATTCTATACAAATTAAAAGGAAAACCTGTCTTAAAGCTATATAAAATACCAAAAGATAGCAGGGACTGATTATACTAAGGATCGTTGTAAATATTTTCTTATGCATTAAACCATTATCTTTACAACAGTCAATACTGACCATCAGCTCTTAGACACTTCCTAGATACAGTAGCAAGTAGGAACCTTTAAACATTAAGAACCCGTATATGCAGTTTCAATTTCTAAAGTTTCAGTTATACATGGTCAAGTGCGGTCCAAACACAGGTGAGTACAGTACAATAAGATATGCTGAGAGACCACATTCATCTAACTTTTATCATAGTATATTATTATAATTGTTCTATTTTATTAGTAGTTATTGTTAATCTCTTACTGTGTCTAGTTTATAAATTAAACTTTACTGCAGGTATGTATATATAGGAAAAAACAGTACTATATATATGGCTCAGTACTAGCTACAGTTTCAGGTATCCACTGGGGAGGGGAGGGGTCTTGGGACACATTCACTGGGGATCAGGGCAGACTATTCTAACTTGTTTCAGGGTTTAGAAAAAAAGGGTCTGCACAATGCTACAAAAAAAAGTCGGTAAGATTGTTACATAACAGAGAAAACACTTTAGGGCAAGAAAAGACAACCAAGGAAAGTAGGAGTGAAAGGGGTGTAAGAGTTCCCTTGCCAAATTCTCTAAACTGCTACTAACAGGCAGAGAAGCTCAGCAGACTTTTCTTAAAAGTTAAATAGACTTATTTAACATGACACTTTCCCCTAAGAACCCAAAATTCTTGCTAAGATTATCAACAATCTTCATCAACTTTTGAAATTCTCTTAAATTATACATACATTAAACAAGGATCAAATCACACTATAAACAAGGTATCGTCCACTAAATTGCAGGTGTACCTAGAAAGTATGCTTTCAACTTAAAAACATACCAACCTAATGCACAAGGCTAGAAATCGGGCACACTTATGGGCTATACTTCGTCCTGCCTCAAAGAAGCAAACACGTACGATGTCTGACAGACATTTTCGTGTTTTTGAAAGTAGGCTCTCATTTCCTTCCTTTGAGCTGCAAAACAATAGCAGACATTAAGACTCATCCTGAACTTTCAATCATAACATCTAAAAGGCAATCAACAGTGGTAAGCAAAATTTTAATTATTAACCTTCCAGGTCCATTTGAATGAACTCCAGCTAACCAACAGAGAGTATCCAACACAAGGCTCTGGGCATGTTCTGTGATCTGGCCACCATCTGTTTTTCTGCAAAGAGTATTAAGAAGCTTCTCATGAAATTCTGAAAACTGTAACATGGCACATCGTTGCACTCTACAAAAAAAGAAAATATAAATACATTACCAACCAAAACAGAACAACTAAAGCTATCACAACCTGGCTGGTAATGCAGTGTTTCATTTTAAATCATGAACATCTCAAGTAGATTTAAAAACAATCAATAGCTATATGTCAAGTATTTCACTTGTAGAAAATTTTTTTTAAAATTACATTTACAATAATGTGTTGTAATGTAACAAGGAATGTGTATAATTTCTTTTTGTTTTGTTTTTTTTCTCCAGAGATTGGGTGTCCCTCTGTTGTCCAGGCTGGACTCAAACTCCGGGGTTCAAGTGATCCTCCTACCCCCACATCTTGAGTAGCTGAGACTATAGATACATGCTCCCTTGCCTGACGAGTACGTGTCAAATTAATAACTATCATCCATTCCTGCTATACAACAAGCACTGTGCGGACACTAGAGATAAACCAATGAAGTATAAAGACAACTCATACTCTCATCAAGATTATAATTATTTAAGAAAAATGGACAACAAAAATTTTCAGGTAAAAGATTTTTATATTTGTGTGTCTATGTGTGTGTTGGTATGTTTTGCACTTTCATTACTGTAAGAATAGCAAGATAATGCAATGAAATTACCTTTCCTTAGAAATTGAAGTTTTCTTAAATCTTCGAATGGTGACTGAGACCTCTTGAAGTAAATCACAGCCCCGGAGGTTTTCAGATTTACGGGTGCCACTTGTATTTTCGTTCTTAACATTAGATGATTTTTCCTAAACATCACAAACAATAATGAATTTTTAAAAATAAACTAAAAATCATTTACCATTAAAGTTATAAAATAAAGGAAAATAATTGAATTGTGGCCATCAAAACACAAATCTCAAATTAAAATGATAGCTTGTACCCTCATATTCAGTAAATGACTAATTTTCTCCAGAATTATAATAGGGGAAAAAGAGAAAGACACAACCACTATTTTAAAGGCAATAACCCAATGATTACAGACGATAAAACCAAAGTCCTGAGTCCAATTCCTGCTGGGTGCGGTGGCTCAGGCCTATAATCCCAGCGCTTTGGTAGGCCGAGGCAGACAGATCACTTGAACTCAGGAGTTCGAGAACAGCCTGACCAACACAGTGAAACCCCATCTCTACCAAAAAATACAAAAGTTAGCCAAGCATGGTGGCAAGTGCCTTTAGTCCTGCTACTTGGGAGGCTGAGTCAAGAGAGTCACTTGAACTCAGGGGGTTGAGGCTGCAGTGAGCTGAGATCACATCACTGCACTCCAGCCTGGGCAACAGAGCAAGACTCTGTCTCAAAAATAATAAATAAATAAATAAATAAATAAATAAATAAATAAATAAATAAATAATAAATAAATAAATAAATAAATAAATAAATAAATAAATAAATAAATAAATAATAAAATAAAATAAAATAACTACGTGAGATATGTCAGGCTCCCCAATTGCTAGGGTTCACTCACTTTCAATATTTAAAAAAGGGAGGTAACAGAACCTGCTATGCCCTACTTCAGAGTTATAATGATGATTACATCAGATAAAGTACACAGAAGTCCTTGTGAAAACTGGAAGACCTACATATATGTAAGGTGACTGGTATTACGGATCAGTATCAGTATGATTCCTTATAAATAATGATGATAAACAAAACCTCCTTCCTGAGTTCCAGGAAATCCAAGATAAGTCAATTGTAAAGAGCTGCACGGTTCACAGCTACTTTCAGAAAATCAACCATGAGGATTAGAACCTGTCTTAAAATTATTCCCCAACTTCTCTTTCTGTATACTCCCAAAGTCACCAAAAACAAGATTGTGAGTTGCCAATAGAGGGCATACGAAGAAACTCTCATACCAAAAGAAATAAATATTATGATCTAAAATAATTATAAAGGGAAATATCTGCTAACAATTACTCCCTATTCAGTATACATTATAAAAGCTAGGTAATTTGCCTAAAGTTAATTCAGGCTGGGTGCGGTGGCTCACGCCTGTAACCCCAGCACTTTGAAAGGCCAAGGTGGGCAGATCACCTGAGGTTAGGAGTTGAGACCAGCCTGGCCTATATGGTGAAACCCCGTCTCTACTACAAAGACAAAAATTAGCTGGGCATGGTGGCACACGCCTGTGATCCCAGCTACTAGGAGGTTGAGGTGGGAGGATGGCTTGAATCTGGGAGGCAGAGGTTGCAGTGAGCCGAGTTTACGCCACTGCATTCCAGCCTGGGGGAAAGAGTGAGACCCCATCTCAAAACTCTAAAATAAATAAAATGAAATAATAAAGTTAACTCAAAACATTCTTCTTCCCAAATATATTTAAGTCACTCCAAAGAAAAAATACAAACAAACCAAGTGTATAGTAAAACATCACTGAAGGGTCATACTACTTCTAATAGTGTGTTAAATCTGATCCACAATGTTTAAAACTGTATTGTTATTGTTCAAAATGACAGTTTCATACCTTGCCTGCTGCAACTTTAGCCAAAAGTGAAGCAAGTGAATAACCCTTGTTACTCTGGTGTTTTAGGGATGGAAGCCTTACTACAGGACGCATACCACCATTACAAATCTCTTCTGTTCCTCTTTCATTCACTGCCTTGACATGGATTAAAAATGAACGATATTTTCCTCCTGCCATACCTAGAGAAGTGGAGTAGAATGGGGAAAATAACTGAATCACCAATAAATTCCACTGTTTTTCATCGTCATAGAACAAGATCAACAACTAACTCCACAAAAAGTACAGTAGGCCAGAACTTTCAAATTATACTATTTGAGCAGAAGAAAGTTGAACCACCTTCACATGCTGTCAGCAAAAAACAACGAACAAAGGAATGATATGAATAGTATAAAACCATTATCTTTGACTAATTGAGATAAACATTTGGCATGTTTTTTCCCCAATATTATTCATTTTAATGGTAAAAATGTTGTAAACTACACACACACACACACAAAACTGTCATTAAGCTATCATCCAGATAATTACAGAACGTATATCCATCCAGTCTTCTTGTGCATACACGTACATACATCCACATATATGTGCACATATACACATAGCATTACAGTACTGACAGTTAAAAATGTGCATGCAGGCTTTGGAGTCACTATCTGGGTTTCAATAATGGCTCTACCATTTATTAGGCACATGACAAATTATCCTCTCTGTGGCTCAGTTTCTTCTAATGTAAAATGAGACTAACAGTTCCTACCTCAGAGTTAACTAAACCACTGTTAACTATGCTTGGCACAAAGAAAGCACTCAAATAGGCCAGGCGCGGTGGCTCATGCCTGTAATCCCAGCACTTTGGGAGGGTAAGGCAGGCAGATCACAAGGTCAGGAGATCGAGACCATCCTGGCTAACACAGTGAAACCCCATCTCTACAAAAAATACAAAAAAAATTAGCTAGGCGTGGTGGCAGGCGCCTGTAGTCCCAGCTACTCGGGAGGCTGAGGCAGGAGAACGGGGTGAACCCAGGAGGTGGAGCTTGCCGTGAGCCAAGATCGCGCCACTGACACTCCAGCCTGGGCGACAGAGCAGGACTCCGTCTCAAAAAAAAAAAAAAAAAAAAGAAGAAGAACACTTGAATAATTATTATCACTAGTATGTGACATTAACTAAACTGGGATCATACTATACAATCTATATATAAAATACATTTCTTAATTATCATCAAATTACTACATCTGCCAGCAAACTATCAGTCTATTGTTGCATTACCAGGTATTAAATCTTTCATGATTATAAATGCTATCACTCTACTTAGCTACCTGCCTGCTGTGCTAGCACTACACTGTTAACATTTTTCTTAACACTACTGTACTATTCTCTGTGTTGTGGTATCTGACATTCTGTTTCAAAATTTCTTTGGCCAATGTTACCCCTTTACTCGTCCAAAAAAACTTAGCACTTATCTTGTTCAGTTTCAAAGATGTTGGGGAGAATTTTATGGAAAAAAATCTTAGTATATTCTAAGAAAATTAATACTTTCCAAACACATGCCATGTAATTCTACACTCCATTTTGTCAAAATCGGTATTTTTGACCAGATGTGGTGGCTCACACCTGTAATCCTAGCATTTTGGGAGGCCAAGGTAGGAAGATCCCTTGAGCCCAGGAGTTGGAGACCAGCCTGGGCCACACGAGGAGACTGTGTCTCTAAAAAATAAAAAATTTTTTAAAACACCAATATTTCTATTTCCACATAAAAATATAAGATTCACACTCTCATTGAATGAAACTTATAATCTAAACAATTTGAGGTTAGTTTTTGTTCACTACTGTATCCCAGCATGAAACCTAACATATAACATCTTGAAAACCTAATGACAATAAGAAAGCACAAAACTTGCATATATACAGGCTGAGTATCCCTAATCTGAAAATCCAAAATGCTCCAAAATGCAAAACTCTTTGAGAGCTGACATGATGCTAAAAGGAAATGCTCATTGGAACATTTCATATTTTGGATTTTTGGATTAGGAATACTGAACTAGTTAAGTATACCACAAATATTCCAAAACCAGAAAAAAATCTGAAATCTGAAACACTTCTGGTACCAAGCATTTCAGATAAGGGATACTTGACCTGTACTATGTCTGCTATTAAATGGTTATGTGTGAATGTGGACAAACATTAGGAAGCAAATGTACACAAATATAAATAGATGATATATAGTTGGCCAGCTATTTTCTTTGGTTGGAGAAGGATCTCTACATCTCACCCCACCCAAAATTTCTTTAACAATTGAACTAGTCATTTTGTGTTGGTTTTTTTTAATTCACCCCCAGAATACAAAAGCTGAAAACGTCCTACTACTGATATTTCTATTTATTATCAACATGATAGCCCATTATCTTAAAACATTCATTACAATCTACATTTGTTTATGACACTCAAATCATTGTACATGATACTGTCGAAGCTCTTCTAATAAAAATCCTCTTTTGGCCTGGAGCGGTGGCTCACGTCTGCAATCTTAACACTTTGGGGGACCCAGGCAGGCAGATTGGCTGGGCTCAAGAGTTCGAGATCACCCTGGGCAACATGATGAAACCCCACCTCCACTAATATTACAAAAAATTAGCCAGGCGTTGTGGCACACGCTTGTAGTCCCAGCTACTCAGAAGGCTGAGGCACGAGAACTGCTTGAGCCTGGGAGGCAGGTGTTGCAGCAAGTTGAGATCACAGCACTGCACTCCAACCTGGGTGACAGAGCAAGACTCTGTCTCGAAAAAAAAAAAACAAAAAAAACCCAAAACCTCTCTTGGCCAGGTGCGGTGGCTGACGCCTGTAATCCCAACACTTTGGGAGGCCAAGGTGGGCAGATGATTTGAGGTCAGGAGTTCCAGACCAGCTTGGCCAACATGGTGAAACCCCATCTCTACTAAAACTACAAAAATTAGCTGGGCGTAATCCCTGCTACTTGGGAGGCTGAGGCAAGAGAATCACTTGAACCTGGGAGGCGGAGGGTGCAATGAGCAAAGATCGCGCCACTACACTCCAGCCTGGGTGACAGAATGAGACTGTCTAAAAAAAACCAAAAAACCTCTTTTAAGGGAAGATACTGTAATAATATATAATAAAACTCTGAAGAGACGGGACTCTGATGTGATGTGAAGGGTAAAAATGGCAGAACATAATGTCTGCTTACTCAAAAGAGCTCTGTTATGTCACACTAAGTCATCCTGTAGTCATTTCAACGTTTTTTCAAAAAGCACTGAGACCTCTAAGACACAAAAAGTAGGATCAGATAACCATACAGTTACTTTATGACAGGAAATGACCTCAGCTACCAGAAAACTGATGAAATTTCGAATGAAAGTCCCCAAAAAAATCTTATTTTTTTGAGATCAGTCTTTTTTTCCATCTTTTTTACAACTGTGGTATTATTAATTCTGCTTTTGTAAAACATATTACTTCACCTTTAACAAGTTTGGGGCTTGTTAACGTCAACATTCCAGCATGCCCTGATAGATCAAGGCCACTAGCAAGCCATACTGGCCCACATAGAATGTCTTCTTTATGATCCTCCAAAAATGGACATAATCTAAGACCTAAAAAGAAAAATACATATTTTTCTTTTAAATTCATTCATTTAAAATGTAATATTTAATAAGCAAATACCATCCCATTTACATATAATACCACCACACAAAATATCATACTTAGAATGTGTTAAAATAAGAACTGTCATGCTAAGGAACTATAATCAATTATTTGTTATGTTGCTTTCCATTCCCATATTATTTTACAGTTCACCTTTATTTTCAAAAAAGTTATAAACCACGACTTGATTTCAAATCCCAAGATATTAAAAACCAAGAATGCATTAGCGCAGCTGTGGTCACAAAAGATGAGCTGAAAGTTAAAAGCGTATTGCCAAAGCAGAATTACAGGTTATTTTTTAATTGTGTTCTTGAAACCAAGTTTTTGCAAGCCATAAGGAAATCTTGCCCGACATGTTGCATTCAGATCACTACTCCTTTTACTGTCATGGACAACAGCTCTATAATTTAACTCACACTGTGATTCCTCTACATCCATGTGCTGCATTTCTTCATTCAAATCAACCAGGGACGGTTTCCCATTTTGTTCCACTTCAATGTTAAGAGCTGGAGACAAAGGAAAGGTGATCTGCCTATCTACTGCTGTTTCTAGAGGATAAAAATATTAGTAAACTTAATTTTCTTTAATATCAATGATTTATGTGCCTGAAAAATCTAAAATTTCCTGTTAACTTGGGAACTTGTGTGATTTTCATCACAGATGCTATAAAATGGTTGGAGGAAAATTTTGATTCAATTGTTTTATACATTCTTCTCTCTTTTAATGGTAATAAAATATTTGCCTAAAAAAACAATCTGCTGGCAACTAAACTAAAAGTTCTTACCCTAGGCGGCACGGTACAAGCACTTGCAGAGCTTTAAAACTACCAAATCCTGAGTCCTCCACCCAATTAATTCAAAATCTGTCAAAAGACTGCACACATACAAACATATCCATATACACACAGACTCACATAAATACACAGACACACATATAGTCATCCATCCCTCAGTATCTGTGGAGGATTAGTTCCAGGACCCCCACAGATGTCAAAATCCACAGATGTTCCAGTCCCTTATATAAAATGGCATAATATTTGTATATAACCTTATTCATATCCTCCCGTATACTTTTAATCATCTTTAGTTTACTAATAAAACCTAATACAATGTGAATGCCATGCAAATACTATTTATTTATTTCAGACAGAGTCTCACTCTGTCACCTAGGCTGGAGTGCAGTGGTGCAGTCATAGCTCACTGTAACCTCCAAATCCTGGGCTCAAGTGATCCTCCTGCCTCAGCCTCATGAGTACTGCCACCTGAGTAGCGCCACAGGTGCACACCACCACACCCAGCTAATTTTTTAAAAAATTTTTTGTAGACATGTGCTTGCTATACTTCCCAGGCTGGTCTCAAATTCCTGGACTAAAGTGATCCTTCTGCCTCGGCCTCTCAAAATGCTGGGATTATAGGCACAAGCAACCACATGTGGTCTAATATTACTTTTTATTTGTATATTTTCTTATTGCTGTATTTTTTCCCCCCGCAAAGGATTTTCAATCCATGATTGGTTGTTTCTGAGGTTGGTTGACTCCTGGGACGTGAAATCCACATATAGAGAGTGCCAGACGTATACGTAATTTTTCAAAAAGGAAAATTTTCAAGTTTCAATGTTTGAAACTGGAGTTAAGTTGCCATTTTACCATGAAATTATCCCCAGCCTCTTTAACTTATTAAGGAGAAAACACTGAGTAGTAACACCTAGTTTCTAACCATGCTAAATGTGTATAATCTACTTTAATAACTCAGTGCAACAAATTCTGAACTTGTAAGAAAGATAAAAATGAGTGTATTTTTAGCATTACATGAAAGGCTGGCTTCATTAATAACCTTAAAAGTAACTTCCATAACAGTTCTATTCACAATTAAGTCTTCTCCTAGGAAAAGAAATACATAAAGCTAGTAATGCTAAAAGTCCAACTAATTTACAAAGGAACTAATCTCATTTCCAAAAAAGCATAATTATATGATTCAAGTTTATGCAATTCTGAACATCAATGGGTCACTGAAAAGTTTTGAAATGTTCTCTGAATTACTTTTCTAAATAAAATCACAAAAAGTAGAGCAGGCAAATGGCAATAAGGGGCAGAAAGGGACACAAAACTTAGCCAAGTTGAAAATCAGTTTTCAGAAATCAACCACAAAATAAAATCTTCAACGATAAATTTTGATCCATTCTTACCATTGACTTTCCCTAATCCTGGAGCTTTATTTTTCAGCAGTGTCACTTGTATCTGTGGAATATTGGTGATGTTTGAGTTCAAAACGAATTTGAAGTCCACATGTCCAACCATGCAAGCTTTAGGTAGTACTAATTCAAATACATGTTCATCCCAGCTGTTGCTGTCAAATAAGGGGAAAAATGCTAAATAAAGCAAAAATCTTTCTTCAGCCACAACCATATTATCATTAAGGTCACCTTTCCTACTTTTTGCTTTGCAGCTTCCAACAAAATCTAGTGTTTCTCAATGGGATCAAGTGAGAAAATAGCTCCCAATGGAGAAGGTTAAACAAAGGGCAATGAATGATCTTACTTTAGCAATCTACACCTACCTTGAGACTTGCACATACCAATAAATTCTTATTCCTCAAAGTGTGAACGATTTAATGTGAATTACCTGCGAATTCCTGGTACCCACCCTAGATCTACGAGTAGGGTCCCAGAATCTTCATTTCAAAACAATTTATTGCATTTCTTATATATATTCATTCTTGGGTTTTAAATGCTACATATATGCTGGAAAATGAAAATCTCCAAACTCCTCCACTAAATTTAAGGCTCATATCCAAATGTCTACTAGACATCTCAAACTCATTATGAAAAAACTGACTTCCAAATCTCAGTAAACAGAAACATCATTTTTCAGTGAACTCAGTCCAAAACCTGAAAGCTGTCCTTTCTTCTCCCCTCTCACACAATATGTTCAATACATCAGCAAATTCTATTCCTTGTACCTCCAAATTATATCCAGAATCTAACCACTCTTTTCACTACCTCCATCACTATCAAAATGGTCCAAGCTACCATCAGCATTCCTGAATTAGCACAACAGCAACCAAACTAGAACCATTCTATCACTGCCCTCCTCACCACAACTATCATTCTAAATACAGAAGTCAAATTAACCTTTGTAAAATATAAATTAAACCACATCACTCCTATATTCAAACCTGCTAACACTTTCCCATCTCACATAGCATGAAAGTCTTTTTTTTCTTCTTCCGAAATGGGGTCTCACTCTGTCACCCAGGCCAGAGTGCAGTGGCACAACCACGGCTCACTACAGCCTCGACCGCCTGGGCTCAAGTGATTCTCCTACCTCAGTTTCCCAAGTATCTGGGACCACAGGGACATACCACCATGTCCAGCTAAACTTTTTTTTATTATTTATAGAGATGAGGTCTCCCTATATTGCCCAGGTGGGTCTTGAACAGCTGGGCTCAAGTGATCCTCCTGCGTCAGTCTCCCAAAATGCTAGGATTACAGATGTGAGCCACCATGCCTGACCTTTTATAAAGGCATTCATGATCCTGCTCCCAGGTACCTCTACCTCTTTTTTTCTTTTTGAGATGGAGTCTCGCTCTGTAGCCCAGGCTGGAATGCAGTGGAGCATAATCTTGGCTTACTGCAGCCTCCGCCTCCCAGGATCAAGCAATTCTCTGCCTCAGCCTCCTGAGTAGCTCGGATTACAGGTGTGCACCATCACACCCAGCTACTTTTTGTATTTTTAGTAGACACGGCGTTTCACCATGTCGGCCAGGCTGGTCTTAAACTCCTAGCCTCAACTGATTTACCCGCCTTGGCTTCCCAAAGTGCTGGGATTACAGGCTTGAGCGACCATGCCTGGCACCCAGCTACCTCTTTGGATCTCCCTCCCTACCACTCTCCCTTATATTCACAGCACTCCAACAACAATGGTCATATTTCTCTTCCTAGAACTCACAAAATATACTCCTTAGGGTTCTGTATTGCTATTGTCATGGAAGCCTTTCTTAGGCCCCTTATATTGAAAATACCATACACATTGTCTCTCTTTTTCTCTCACTCTCTCACACTTACGTGCAATTACCTATACAACAACTACTCTATTGCCATACTCTGTTTTAACATTCTTCATAGCTTTTATGCCCATATAGCATGGTATATGTATGTTTACTTTCTATTGCCATTAGGAGGTAAATTCCATGAGACCCATATTCCTAGTGACTATAAGAGTGCCTGCTTTTATTAAATACAAAACAAGCATTTGAGTATTTGTTAAATAAATCTGTGGACTAAGCGACCAAACTAATTGCAGTAGTAAATTACTCTCATTATTTTATCCTAAAATTAAGAATAAGAATATAACAATTTCGAAAAGCAATATGACAAATGGAATAAGGTCATCAACATGCAAAAATTAGCTTATATATTTGTTAGAGACAACACAGAATTCCTAGGTATATTACTGTTTATCTTTTAGACAGTTTAAAAGACAAACAGGCCAGGCATGGTGGCTCATGCCCATAATCCCAGCACTTTAGGAGGTCGAGGTGGGTGGATCACCTGAGATCAGGAGTTCGAGAACAGCCTGGCCAACATAGTGAAACCCCGTCTCTACCTAAAATACAAAAATTAGCCGGACGTGGTGAGGCACGCCTGTAGTCCCAGCTACTTGAGAGGCTGAGGCAGGAGAATCACTTGAACCCAGGAGGCAGTGGTTGCAGTGAGCCGAGATCACGCCACTGCACTCCAGCCTGGGTGACAGAATGAGACTGTCTCAAAAAAAAAAAAAAAAAAAAAAAAAGATAAACAGTAACATACCCAGGAATTCTACGTTGTCTCTAACAAATATGTAAGATGGACTTAAAATTAAATATCTTGGGAAAATCTTTTACCTGTCGGTCTGTAGTTTCCAAGTTCGAGTATGCTGAGCAGCATCACCATGGTGTTGCTGATGCAAATGTTGAGGATGCCTCCTTTGCTGCTGTTCTTGTTGAACTTCTACCCAGCATGGAGGAACAGTCGCTGAAAACCTTGGAGTCAAAGTCTCAAAGCGGGTTAGCTCCACTAGAGATGTCAAGATTTCAAGGGTGAATGGCTGGTCCACCAATAAATCAACGCCTTAACATTAGTGAGAGTAGTATTTGAAATAGGTGTTAAACAAAAAAAAAAAAGAAGAAGACAAGTTTTAATTCATGGTTAGGTTTTCTATTGCAACACTTGCCAAATATTCTGAAAGTTAATAAAGTGGGCTCAGGTATCTATATAAAACTAAGATAACTAACTCTGGCTAAACAATAGCAAAGAAGAAAATTCTAACTTAAATATTTAAAGTTAGAGACAATACTCACTATTGAAGAAACCCAAACCCAACCTGTTAGAAAAGGGCTTACTGAACTTTAGCCCTAATAAGGACAGCAAGAAAAGCAGTGGTACTAAAGTGCAAGCCAATGTACATCAGACCAATAATTAACTTTTAGACCCTGTTTTTTACAAAATAAAATGCTAGACATCAGCAAGTACATAACATATGAATAAAAAACTAAAACAGTCAAAAGCTATATGGTAAAGAAATACAAACTGAAAAATTAAATTGTTTTTTCTATTTCTGTGGCAGTTAAGAAAATCTTGCATACATGCTAGTATTATAAGAATAATAACGTGCTTCATACTAATTAGGTTTCTTTACAAATGCTATACATGTATTCACATCAGTGAAATGTGTAACATTAAAAAATGCTGAGAAGCCGTTGTTCCCATTTTTAAAAATTTAATGAAATACTAAAATATAAAATCTGGTAGGTTTAGAACATTTTCACAATGAAAAAAATGACAGCAAGTTCTATAAAATTATTACAAGTTTAATTCAAATTACATCTTTTTCTCAAAGTCTAGACCCTTTTATTATTTTTTATTTATTTATTTTTTTTGAGACAGAGTTTCACTCTTGTTGCCCAGGCTGGAGTGCAATGGCATGATCTCGGCTCACCCCAACCTCCGCCTCCCAGGTTCAAGCGATTCTCCTGCCTCAGCCTCCCTAGTAGCTGGGATTATAGGCATGTGCCACCACGCCCAGCTAATTTTGTATTTTTAGTAGAGACGGTGTTTCTCCATGTTGGTCAGGCTGGTCTCGAACTCCTGACCTCAGGTGATCCGCCCGCCTTGACCTCCCAAAGTGCTGGGATTACAGGCGTGAGCCACCGCGCCCGGCCTGACCCTTTTAAATCTGATTAGTTTGTAAATATTAATAGCATGATGTCAATCTCCTTTCTTTATTTCTTCATTACAAAATTCATCTTTCCTCTACTAAAAAGTATTTTTCTGTACTTTATATAAAAAATCTTCTCCATTCAACCAATAACCTATAAAATATCAGAATATTCAGTATTTTAGCTTTCGTACCAAGTTGTATACTTAACCAAGACATCTTGGTTAACTCAAGTAACTGGAGATTGAGAAGCAGGCTACAATGATTTCAGAAAAGCCTACAAGGCAAATAATGATTTTTCGGCAGGGCAAACTAGCAAAACTTCTTTTGAAAAATTAGCTCTGGAGGGCAATGTGGGTCAAGGATGGGGGAAAAAAAGGCAAAAACAACAAACAAATATAAACAAACCTATCGAGAGATTCAGGATGGGCCAACGTATGTGTGAATATACCACCTAAATATATACTCAGTGACAGTATTTTTTTTCAGCTTTTCAATTCCAGTAGTAATATTAATAATATGAGCCAGTCTACTAATTTTATTCTTAATGAATTCTCTTTTATATTTTCCCTCCTCTAATTAGACTAAAAGCTCATTCATCGCTGAAATGTTGGTTTTAACCTCTTAGATGACTTCACAAATATTGAGTAACATACCACACAGGTTGAGAATCACTTCTTACTTTAATAGGTTTACATCTTCCAACAACTAGAAGAATGATAAATACCTAATCATTTTTTAAAAATCATTTAAAAATTTAATATCATACCTGAAATGCCAGGACTTGAAGGATTTGATAAAGGCTTGGAACCTTCTGAAGATGGTTCTATTCCTTTAGAAAGAGATCCATCCACTAGTATATCAGCTTCATCAATATCATCACAGGTTCCTCCAATTTGGAGAAAATGAAGCTCACCACCTACAGTGTAGTAAATTTCATAGATACATGAAAAATGGGTAAACATTCAAATATTCAAATGTAATACTACTTAGGAAACAACTGAATGTCACTTCATAGGCAGATAAGGAAAGCTACCAATGTGATGTATTTCCAAGAGTTTAGAAATTTAATTGCCAAGGAATTACAAATTGAAACCAAATTTTTATGAAGAAAATGATAAATACATAAACATACATGAAAACAGGTATTTATCTAGTACTTACTTTTATGAGACAGTATTTTAAGTGCTTTAATTAATTCATTTACTCTTTACCAAAAACCCTTGTGGTAGAACTATTACTGTGGCCATTTTACAGATGAGGCACTAGCTATACTGGAATGCACAGCCAGATCTCTTAATCTCGACAGTAACAAAACTTAACAAATACTCTTATTTTTTAAAGCATTCACAATGAAATGAAGGCAACTCAAATTTCAAGTTTAAAATCTCTGTCACAGGAAAAAAACTGACAGCAAATTTAGCATTAAGACAAAAAAATTAATGGGTAATAGTATATTCTAACATTCTAATTTGGAGATTCACTTCCAGCATGGCAGAAGAAGGAAGACGATAAATCCCCTCCCTGAAAGGCAACTATAAAAGCTGGACAAAACTGTAATTTAACGAGGGTGAGGTAAGCAGTGAAAACCAGCACATTCACTGCTATCTCCAGATGGGACTCGATTGATGGAGACCTTCCAGTTTAAAGAGGTGATTTCAATGGGAAACAAACAAGGAGGTCTGCTACTTGAGGTCACAATTCTGTCTCGGGCAAGCAAAGCACTAGAAACACCAGGGATTTAACACAGAATTACATGTAGGGAGAGAAGCACAGGGGGCCTGGTAAATTCTCCACAAATCCCACCTTGATCAGAGGCTGTGCACGTGTCCAGCAAAGACCAGAGGGAGCCGAAGCCATTACTACATCCTCAGTCAACTAAGCCTCTATGCCTATGCAAAAGGGACCTGAGAAAGCACAACAGAAAATAAAAGCCAGGGCACAGTTGAGCACAGCCTTACTGGCTAAAGGTATTTGGACACTACACCTATCAATCTTTGGCTGAATACTAAGCTCTGCTGCCACAGAAGAAACAAAATAAGAAACAAGTCTTAAAAATTAAAACTAGGCAGAATAAATGACAGAAATCAGCAGCTGCACAATACAAAAGAGATTTCACAGATTCAGATTTCACAGATTCAACAAACAGTTTGTTTTCACAAAACAAACAAAGCAACAACCACCTGGCAAAAGGTAGGGAGATCCGAATCCAGATTGCTATAGTGTTGTTTTAAATGTCCAGTAAATAAATAAATAAAATATTACAAGACATGCAAAGAAAGAGGGATCCACATTCAAGATGTAAAACAAACACACACACACACACACACACCTGAAAATGTCTTCTCAGACTTCAGATTTAGCAAAGACTTCAAGGATCTATTGTTTTTTTTTTTTTTTTTTTTTTTTTGAGACGGAGTCTCGCTCTGTCGCCCAGGCTGGAGTGCAGTGGCACGCTCTCAGCTCACTGCAAGCTCCGCCTCCCGGGTTCACGCCATTCTCCTGCCTCAGCCTCTCCGAGTAGCTGGGACTACAGGCGCCCGCCACTACGCCCGGCTAATTTTTTTTGTATTTTTAGTAGAGACGGGGTTTCACCGTGGTCTCGATCTCCTGACCTCGTGATCCGCCCGCCTCGGCCTCCCAAAGTGCTGGGATTACAAGCGTGAGCCACCGCGCCCGGCCCGACTTCAAGGATCTATTGTAAGTATTTTTATAGAATAAGAGGAAACCAGGGGTATAGAGATTACAGGAAATAATGGTATAAACGACTCAACAAATAAGAAGATTTTTTTAAAAATTAAAGGTCGGGAGCAGTGGCTCACGCCTGTAATCCCAGCACTTTGGGAGACGGAGGCGAGCGGATCACCTGAGGTCAGGAGTTCGATACCAGCCTGGCCAACATGGTGAAACCCCATCTCTACTAAAAATACAAAAATTAGCCGGGCAGGTGCCTGTAATCCCCTGAGCTACTCAGGAGGCTGAGGCAGGAGAATCGCTTGAACCCGGGAGGCGGAGGTTGCAGTGAGCTGAGATCGCGCCACTGCACTCCAGCCTGGGCGACAAGAGCAAGACTTTGTCTCAAAAAAAATAAACAAATAAAATAAAAATTAAAAGAAGCTTGGAAACCTACGGGACAGATAAAATATTAAGAACATACATGTAATGGGAATTCCATGAAGAAGAGAATTCCACCTGAAAAAATAATGGGCAAAAACTTACCAAATCCGATAGAAAACCACAAATTCACTCGAGTTCAATGAGCCTCAAATAGGATAAACACAAAGAAATAACACACACATATATAAGCTCTTGAGAGTCAAAGGCAAAGGGAACATCATGAAGATAACAAGATAAAAATTACTCATCAGACATGAAAACAACAACACAAATTAACACATCACTATGAGAAACAATGGAGACCAGAGGCAATGGAATGACATTTAAAGTACAGGAAGAAACTGTCAACAGATTCTCTATGTAGCATTAATCCTCAAAAATGAATGTGAAATGAAGACATTTCCAGAAAAACAAAGACTGAGAGAACTTTATGCTAGCAAGCTGCCTTATGATAAGTAACAAAGAAAGCCCCTTTAAGAGGAAGGAAAGCAACACCAAATTCACTGGAAAAAATAAAGAACAGAAATGGTAAGTAGGTGAATATAATAAATGTTTTTCTCATTTCTTTGCCAACTTTTAAAAAAGATAATGGTTGTATAAAATAATTGTAACATGTTTTGCTGGGTTTTGTTTGTTTTTTGTTTTGAGACGGAGTCTCGCTCTGTTGCCCAGGCTGGAGTACAATGGTGTGATCTCAGCTCACTGCAACCTCCGCCTCCCGGGTTCAAGTGATTCTCCCTGCCTCAGCTTCCTGAGTAGTTGGGATTACAGGTGTCCACCACCACACCCGGCTAATTTTTGTATTTTTAGTAGAGACAGGGTTTTGCCATGTTGGCCAGGCTGGTCTTGAACTCCTGACCTTAGGTGATCTGCCCGCCTTGGCCTCCCAAAGTGCTGTGATTACAAGCGTGAGCCGCCACACCTGGCCATTTTGTTGGGTTTATAACATACTTAAATGTAATGTATGGGGTGGGGAGATATAAGAGCAAAGTTCCTACATATTTTACTAGAATAAAGTATTCTGAAGTAGATTGTATTATTAATTAAACCACCAAAATATAACTCAAAAAAAAAGTAGTATCAGAAAAAGAAACCAGAATCAACACGGGGACCAGTGATTTCATGCCAAATGGCAGAGTAGGAAGCTCTAGGGATCAGTCCCTCCACCAAAGCAACCACTGAACTAGAAAGTGTGATTGGAATCAACTGTTTCAGAACTATGGGACCTAACAGGATATCTACAACAAACAGAGGAGACTGATCTCTGGTAAGAGGGTGGCCTACATGAACCAGCTACCACCCCCTCCATCCTCAGCCCTGACACAGCTGTGGGGGAAAGTGGCACATGTGCTGGAAGCAGCTGGCTGGTGCCAGGGCGGACAGGAGGGACCTTCTCTTCCCAAAATACAGGGTTGTGCATTTTGGTTGGTCTAGCAGTTCCCTAAGGGACCAGAATAGACTCTTGCCTGGGTTTCAGCCTTCTGAGACGGCAGCTGCTTCTCCAAGCAGCAGCCACCAGAAGATTTAAGGGGACAAAGCCGAAACAGGATCTACAGGAAGATTTAAAGAGATAGAACTCTTTTTTGGAAGGATAAGAGTGGGGAGAGGGTTCTATAGCCTTTGTACAAATAGTTTGAAAATGTCACAAATGGATGCCTGCAGCTGGAAACAAGCAAAATCTCCCCGAGTGAGAGAATAAGATTTCTAGAGGTACCACATTACAATACTCAGAAAGTTCTTTTTTTTTTTTTTTTTTCTTTTTCTTTTTTGAGACGGAGTCTCGCTCTGTCACCCAGGCTGGAGTGCAGTGGCGCGATCTCGGCTCACTGCTAGCTCCGCCTCCTGGGTTCACGCCATTCTCCTGCCTCAGCCTCTCCGAGTAGCTGGGACTACAGGCGTCTGCCACCACGCCCGGCTAATTTTTTGTATTTTTAGTAGAGACGGGGTTTCACCATGGTCTCGATCTCCTGACCTCGTGATCCGCCCGCCTCGGCCTCCCAAAGTGCTGGGATTACAAGCGTGAGCCACCGCGCCCGGCCTAATACTCAGAAAGTTCTGACTACAACAAAAAATTACAAAGCACTCAAAGAAACAGCAAAGTATGGCCCATTTACAGGAAAAAAAAAAAAAAAAAAAGAATTATCAGAAACCACACCTGAGAAAGCCCAGATATTGGAATTACTAGTCAAAAACGTTAAATGAATTCTCTTTATATAGCCAATTAGCTAAAGGGAACAATGGACAAAAACTAAAGAAAAACAGGAAAATGATGTATGAACGTAAGATTATCAACAAAAAGATAAACTGGACTTTTTCAAAATGCCAATGTTTTGTGCATCAAAGGACACTATCAAGAAAGTAAAAAGACAACCCACAGAATGTGAGAAAGTAAGTATTTGCAAATCATATCTATTAAGATATGAATCCTGAATTTCTAAAAACGTTCCTACAACTCAACCAAAAAAAAAAAATTCAAAAGTGGACAAGGACATGAATAGACATTTCTACATCTATTATAGAAATACAAATCACCAATAAACAATAGAAATGCTCACCATCACTAATCATTAGGAAAGTGCAAACCAAAACCACAACAGATACCACTTCACAACCACTAGGTTGACTATTATCAAAAAGACCAAAAATAACAAATGTTGGCCAGGATGTAGAAAAACTGGGACCCTTCCAAACTGCTTGTGGAAATGTAAAATGATGCAGACTCTGTGGAAAATAACTTGGTGATTCTCAAAAGGTTAAACATAGGCCAGACGCGGTGGCTCACACTTGTAATCCCAGCACTTTGGGAGGGCGAGGTGGGAGGATCACCTGAGGTCAGGAGTCGGAGACCAGCATGGTCAACATGGTGAAATAGTGTCTCTACTAAAAATACAAAAAATAGCTCGGCATGGTGGTGCGTGCCTAATCCCAGCTACCTGGGAGGCTGAGGCAGGAGACTCACTTGAGCCAGGGAGGCAAAGGTTGCAGTGAGCCGAGGTTGCGTCATTGCACTCCAGCCTGGGCAACAAGCGCGAAACTCCATCTCAAAAAAAAAAAAAAAGGGTTGAACATAGAATTACCATGTGACCCAACAATTCCACTCCTAGGTATATACCCAAAACAACTGAAAACAGGGACTCAAATATTTGTACACCAATGTTTATAGGGGCATTATTCACAATAGCCAAAAGGTGGAAACAACCCAAATGCTGAGTTACAATAGTCACCCCTTACAGTAGTCACAGTTCCAAGACCTCGCAGTGATGACTGAAACTGTGGATAGTATCAAACCCAATACGTATATATATTGTTTTTTCATATATATATATATTCATATATATACACACATACACACATATGATAAATTTAATTTATAAATTAGGCACAGGAAGAGATGAACAGTAACAAAATAGAACAATGATAGCAATATATTGTTCACAATTTCACAAATAAAAGATTTGTTCTTACCGTAAATCTTAGAAACCTGCACATAAAATTTTTTTTCCAAGTCAGAAATTTTCACCTTTTCAACATAAAGAAAAAACTTCAAAACGGCTTCACTTTGGCATATCCGATAGCCAGCATCACTATTCTTGAACTTTAAGGCCATTATTAAGTAAAATGGTTACTTGAATACAAGCACTGCGATACCAGCGACAATCTGATAACCAAGACAGCTACTAAGTGACTAACAGACAGGTAGTGTATACAGCATGGAGATGCTGGACAAAATGATGATTTGTGTCCTGGGTGGGACAAGAAGAGATTTTTATTACACTACTCAGGACGGTGAGTAATTTAATAATTATCAATTGTTGATTTCTGAAATTTTCCATTTAATATTTCCAGACCATATCTGACCACAGATAACTGAAACCACAGATAAGGGGCAGGGGTTGGGGGGGTGGAGGGGCCCTGATGTAATGGAATATTATTTGGCATAAAAAGTAACAAAGATGTGATACACGGGTGAACATTTAAAACATTAAAAATATGCTGAGTGAAAGAAACCAGACACAAAAGGACAAATACATGATTCCACTTATATGAGGTATCTACAATAGGCAAAGTCATGTAGAAGTAGAATTGAGGTTACCAGCGGCGGAGGGTAGAATGAATGCGAAGTTACTGTTTAATGGTTACAGAGTTTTTGTTTAGGATGATGGGAAAGTTCTGGAAATCAGTACTGGTGGTTATACAACATTGTGAATGTATTATAGCCACTATATTATATGCTGTAAAATAGTTAAAATAGTAAACTTCATTATGTATATTTAACACATTCTAAAAAGAAAAAAAAAATTATAACCCATGACCCAACAACTCTACTCTTAAGAACTGAGAGCCTCAGGCCGGGAACAGTGGGTCACGCCTGTAATCCCATCACTTTGGGAGGCCAAGGCGGGCGGAGCACTTAAGGTCAGGAGTTAGAGACCAGCCTGGCCAATATGGGGAAACCCCATCTGTTTTGTAAAAATACAAAAATTAGCCAGACGCCTGTAATCCCAGCTAACCTTGGAAGGCTGAGGCAGGAGAATCACTTGAATCTGGGAGGTGCAGGCTGCAGTGAGCTGAGATCGGCGCCACTGCACTCCAGCCTTGGCAACAGAGAGAGACTCAGTCTCAAAAAAAAAAAAAAAAAAAAGAATAGAGAGCCCCTTACATATGTGCACCAAGGAACTTACACAAGATGTTTATAGCAGAAAAAACAGAAATAAACAAGATGTCCACTGACAGGAAAATGGATAAATTATTTGTGGGTTTTTTGCACATTGGAGTACTAAGTATAAGTGAAAATTGAATGATCTACAAGGCATGCAACAAAACGGGTAATCTTAAACCATAATAAGAGAGGAAAATCAAGTCCCCCCAAACTAGTTAGAGTTTGATATCATTCTTATAAAGGGCAAAAACAAGCAAAATCAATAAAATATGTTGAAATATTCACATCTGAAGCATAAAACCAGTTTTCTTTATAAAAGGAAAGACATAAAAATTATTAAGTAACAGTTATCTGTAGGAAAAGGGCAGAGTTTGGGAGCGGGGAGGAGGGACACATTCATAGATGCAAGTTATCTGTACTGCTTTAGTTCTTGGTTTGACAGTAGGTCTCTGGGTGTCCCTAACAAATTATTCTTTACAAATGTTATGTAAATTTTTTTTTCTAAAAAAAAAAAATCAACAGAGGGATTAAAATGGCGCACTAAAAATATTTATTCAACACAAAAGAATGCAGTGAAGGAGTAACAAAGGAATGAAAAAACATTTTAAAAAATCAAAATGGCAGACATAAATGCAACCATAGCAATAATTACCTTAAGCATAAAGTCATTCAAATTTAAAAGGTACAGGTTATCCAACTGTATAAAAAAGCAAGACCTAATTACATGCATCTAAGAGACCCACTTCAGATTCAAAATCACAAGTTAGTTGAAAGTAAAATTGTGGAAAAGATACATAATGCAAACTGTAACCATAAGAAAACCAGAGTGATTTTATTAGTATGACACAAAATAGAGACAGAGGAATATTTCATAATGACAAAAGGACCAATACATCAGAAAGATGTAACAATTACCAAACAGTCTAACAAAAGAGCCAAAAGACAAGTGAAGCAAAAACAGACTTAAAAGTGAACAATTCAACAAAAACATAGTTAGGGATTTTAATACTTGCTCTCAAAATTGATAGAAGGCGGCTCAATATAAAATCAGGAAGACTTTAACAACTCAAAAACATACACGTATACAAGTGAAATTTATACGACACTCTACCCCATGGGTGCCCAACACAAATTCTTTTCAAGTGCACACAGAACATTCTCTAGGACAGATCAGATGCTGGGTCATGAAAAAGCCTCAGTAAATTTCAAAATACTGACTTCATATAAATTATATTCTCTGACAGCAATGGAAATAAGTTCAAGATCCAGAACAGAAAGAAATCTAGAGAAACCTCAAGTATTTGGAGGCTAAACAAAACACTTTCAAATAACCTCTGGGCCAAACGAGAAATCACAAGGGAAATTAGAACATATTTTGGTCCAAATGAAAAAAAGGAAAAACACAATGTATCAAAATTTAGGAGGTATCACTAGGACAGTTCTTCGAAAAATATTTATGGCTTTAAATTTCCTATATTAGAAAAAATCTCAAATCAATAAGCTTCTACTTTAAGAAACTAAAGAAGGCCAGCGCGGTGGCTCATGCCTGTAATCCCAGCACTTTGAGAGGTCGAGGTGGGCAGATCACGAGGTCAAGAGATCAGTATCATCTTGGCCAACACGGTGAAACCCCGTCTCTTCTAAAAATACAAAAATTAGCTGGGCGTGGTGGCGCGGGCCTGTAGTCCCAGCTACTAGGGAGGCTGAGGCAGGAGAATCACTTGAACCTGGCAGGCAGAGGTTGCAGTGAGCCAAGATCGCGCCACTGCACTACAGCCTGGCGACAGAGTGAAACACTGTGTCAAAAAAAAAAAAAAGAAAGAAACTAGAGAAGAGCAAAATAAACCCAAATCATGCAGAAGGAAGGAAATAATAACATTAAAATGGAAATCCAGTAAAAGGGAAAACAGAAAAATAACAAAGAAAAAAATGTCACTTAAATCAGAAGCTGGTTATTTTGAAAATAAAATCAATAAAACAGATAAACCTCTAGACAGATGAAGCACGAAAAAAAAAATACAAATCATCAATCAGTATCACAAATGAGAGCAGTGACATGGTCACACCTGTAATCCCAGCACTTTAGGAGGCCAATGCAGGTGAATCACTTGAGGTCAGGAGTTCAAGACCAGCCTGGCCAACAGAGTGAAACCTCGTCTCTACTAAAAATACAAAAATTAACCAGGCATGGTGGTGTACCTGTAGTCCCAGCTACTCGGGAGGCTGAGGTGAGAGAATCACTTGAACCCAGGAGGCAGGGGTTGCAGTGAGCCAAAACTGCGCCACTGCACTCCAGCCTGAGTGACAAGGCGAGACTCTGTTTCAAAAAAAATAAAAAGTAAATAAAATAAAAGGATTGTGGGGAATATTATGAAATTCTTTATGCTAAAATTTCATAACTTAAAAACTGACAAAAAGACTATCAGAACTCACTAAAAAATAAAATTAAAAAAACCTTAGGAAGTCTCTATAAACATAATTGAATTTGTATATTCAAAATCTTCCCACTAAAAAAAATCTCCAGGCCCAAAAAGCTTCACTGGTGAATTCTACCAAATAATTGAGGAAAAATGAGACCAATCCTACACAAACTTTACCACAAAATTGAAGACAGAATACTTCCCAACTCATTCTATCAGGCAAGCATTACACTGATATCAAAAACAGATAAAGATTACAGAAAGCAAAAACTAAAAAAGAAAGATTACAGGCCGGGCGCGGTGGCTCACGCCTGTAATCCCAGCACTTTGGGAGGCCGAGGCGGGTGGATCACGAGGTCAGGAGATCGAGACCATCCTGGCTAACACGGTGAAACCCCGTCTCTACTAAAAATACAAAAAATTAGCCGGGCGAGGTGGCAGGCACCTGTAGTCCCAGCTACGTGGGAGGCTGAGGCAGGAGAATGGCGTGAACTCCGGGGGGCGGAGCCTGCAGTGAGCCGAGATCGCGCCACTGCACTCCAGCCTGGGTGAAAGAGCAAGACTCCGTCTCAAAAAAAAAAAAAAAAAAAAAAAGAAAGATTACAAGGAACATATAATATCCCTGATGAACAATATGCAAAAATTACGAACAAAATTTTAGCAAATTGTATCCAACAATACATAAGGTAATGCATTAAGACCAAGTGGGTTTTATCCCAGGAACGCACAGTTAATTTAATATCCAAAAGTCAATCAATGTATTTCACCATACTGAACTAAAAAGAACAACCAAATGATCTCCATGGATGCAAACAAGTATTTGACAAAATGTAACATTCATTCCTATTGGAAACTCTTAGCAAAGCAGGAACAGAAGACATTTAAAGGAATGTTTTCCACAAGAAACAAGTACCAAAACAAGGATGTGACCATACAGTCCAATAATCCCAGATAGTGAGATTACTAAAGACTTTCAAAGCAATTATGGCTCAACTTACTATTCTCCTTCTGAATATCAGTACAGGTATATAGGCTTTATGTTGTTGGGGTCATATTTGTATTCAGTATTGTTATATTTCATGGTATGTTCCCTATTAATTGTGGCCTTTTAAAAAACTTTATTTTTTAAGCATTAATATTTTGTCAGGTATCATAACTGCACCCTATCCTTATACTCCACTGATACATCTTAGTCTTACTTTCTCATTTAAGTCTTTCCTATTGATTTTAAGTGTATTTGTACCAAGCAGAATACCAATTTATCTTTCACTTTAAACTCTAAATTTTTGAAATTCATACTTTTTTATTTTATGCCTTTTACGAAATTTTATATGTAGTGTATATATTCTATTCCTGAATTATCAAAGATAGCTTAACAAATCTACATTTAGTATATTATTAATCCTATATAAAATTAACTTAAAACATATGTTAACTATAGATTTATTTTTATGAAAAGACTTGATTCTCCATAAGAAAGAGTTTTATGTTATTTGAATATACTCAGAAGACAAGGTCACATCCATTTGATTCAGTCTGAGACGCTTTTTAAAAATCATACATGTACATACATTTTAAGACATCAACTTTTTTTTCCCCTTTGTTATTATCTTTTCAAATGCACCTTCATCAGTCAATCCCTGAAGAATTGGGAGATCATTTTGAAAGCAACTAACTTCTCAGGTTTTTCTTATCTTTCATCATCTGGATAAATTCCCTATCACATGAGATCATGTTCTAGGAATTCCGGACTGTACAAACTCCAAGAAAACCACCATCTATTTTAAATACTTTTTTGTTTGTTTGTTTTGAGACAGAGTCTTGCTCAGTCGCCTAGGCTGGAGTGAAGTGACGTGATCTCAGCTCACTGCAACCTTCTCCTCCTGGGTTCAAGTGATTCTCCTGTCTCAGCCTCCCAAGTAGCTGGGATTACAGGTACACACCACCACACCTGGCCAATACTTTTATTTAAATGCTAAAAAACTTAATAACTTAAATATTTAAGGTGCAAATACTATTTCTCTTCTGAGTTACCTAAAGCATAGCTCATCAAATAATTGAAAGCATTAAAAACCCTTATTGCATTTCTGGAAAATAGTGGTTTCTTATAAAGATGTGCACCGGGATGCTATGTCACCTAGGTTCCAAGTCCAGCTCCATTTTGGATGACCTATAGCAAGTTAAATAATTGTCAATTTTTAAATCTTTCAGATTAAAAGAATGTAAAGAATTCAGTGTAAGATTCGTCATCTTTTGTTGTATTATGGCAGTACAATGCCATTTAAAGTGCTCTGATGAAAGACTCCCAAGTTTGAATGCTGGCTCTGACATTTATTAGCTCTATTACTTAATAAGTTACTTAACCTCTCTTTCCTTCAGTATCTTCATCTACAAAATAGTATATTAAAGTTGGTGTGATGACTAAACGAACACAGGTAAAGTTCTTACAACAATGAATTGGCCCTTCCTTCCCTCCCTCCCTCCCTCCCTCCTTCCTTCCTTCCCTTTCCCTCTGTGGCCCGGGCTGCAATCTCCTCGTCTCGCTGCTGCCCCGCGCCGCGGACTGCCTGGGACTAGCGCGCGCCACCGCTGCCTCTTTTTACTCCCTTGGCTGCCGGCGCGCGTTCGCCATCTTGGCCACGCTGGTCGCCAGCTCCTGACCCCGAACGCTCTGCCCGCCTCGGCCTCCCAAGGTGCTGGGACTGCAGACGGAGTCTCGCTCACCCAGTGCTCGGTGTTGCCCGGGCTGGAGTGCAGTGGCGGGGTCTGGGCTCGCGGCAGCCTCCGCCTCCCAGCCGCCTGCCTTGGCCTACCAGGATGCTGGGATTGCAGCCCCTGCCCGGCCGCCGCCCCGTCTGGGAGGTAGGGAGCGTCTCTGCCCGGCCGCCCCTCTACCCGGCCTCCCCATCTGGGAAGTGAGGAGCGCCTCTGCCCGGCCACCCATCGTCTGGGAGGTGAGGAGCGCCTCTGCCCGGCCACCCATCGTCTGGGAGGTGAGGAGCGCTTCTGCCCGGCCACCCATCGACTGGGAAGTGAGGAGCGCCTCCGCCTGGCCGCCTCGTCTAGGAAGAAGTGAGGAGCGCCTCTGCCCGGCTGCCCCATCTGGGAAGTGAGGAGCTCCTGTGCCCGGCCGCCCCGTCCGGGAAGAAGTGAGGAGCGCCTCTGCCCTACCGCCCCGTCCGGGAAGAAGGGAGGAGCGCCTCTGCCCGGCCGCCCTGTCCGGGAAGAAGTGAGGAGCCCCTCTGCCCGGCCGCCCCGTCTGGGAAGTGAGGAGCGCCTCTGCCCGGCCGCCCCATCTGGGAAGAAGTGAGGAGCGCCTCTGCCCGGCCGCCCCGTCCGGGAAGAAGTGAGGAGCGCCTCTGCCCTACCGCCCCGTCCGGGAAGAAGGGAGGAGCGCCTCTGCCCGGCCGCCC